>NC_056746.1:463149779-463302279 GCF_019279795.1 Protopterus annectens
TATTTTTAGATGTCTGGCAGGTGTCAGCTGTATAGCACAGCTTATCACTGCTGCTCTCCCTGCCACTGAAAGGGGCATTAAAAAATAAAAAAAACTTTAGGAAATTAAAACACTAAATATTCATTCACACACATTTCGACACAAGCGGGGTACACTACAGGGATTCTTAGCCTGTACATAACATCTGTCCAGAAATTCCCTTGAAAATTCACATCCATGGGATAGCCACTACATGACTGCCTACACAAATTCAATATTCCTGTTACTATTCTCTCCCTCTGCAGTGTGCCATGATTAAAATTCATGGCGCATTGCCGAAGGGAGACTATGGCTGTGTACAGAGGTACATTCCGTGTAGGCTCTACATGGAGACTACATGGATTTTATTGAATCCTGGGATATATGTACTTAATTGGTCGCTTTGGATGAACTACAGGAAAGTTTATAATGATCACGAGCATCACATCATAAAGTCAAATAAAAAAAATAGAATGATATTTATGACAGCATAAGAAATATTAACTACCTGCTATCATGTACTAAGTCAATATGCACAATCTCTGCAGAAGTAAAAGTCATTTGAATAATTTAACACTAAAGAGAATTATTACTAATGCAGATGTAGCTGTTGACAAATAACTTTGCAGTTCAGTGCCTATTGCCTTTGAAGAATAAATTGTCTGTATTATATTAAAAATTTGTGTCCTGATGATATTGCTGTAACATTCTGGAAGTATATCAGCCATGCAATAGGGATTAGTTGTTAACCAGGTTAGTCCCACAAGGCTAGTAGCTTCTTTTCAAGGGAGACATGAGGTAGTATTTATACTGCTATGGGGGAATTTCACCAGGGCATTGTGAGACAGCAAGAAGAAATATATGAAATAATTAAACGATATGTATTAGATTTATATAGTAAAAAGAAGTTAATATAGAACAAATTTACAATGGGGAAAAATTAGACAAGGAAGATAATGAATATTTACAGAGTAAAATAAACATGAATGAGTTACTTGAGATCTTGAAAGATATTAACGTTAATTCAGCTACAGGTTTGGACAGAATTGTATTTCAGTGAACACCTAATCATCGACACCTATTCACCAAAAATCATTTCTGTAATTTGCTGAATTTACCAAGGGCAATGAAATACTTGCCCCACAGCAAAACAGATGAATATCTCATTAAATCAAACCCACCCAAGAGGGGGCTTAGCTCCCCACACCCCCCCGATGTGGGGGCTGTACCCCCACACCCCCTAACTATATGTACCGACTCTGAGATCTCATTACAGTGGAGAAAAGGGCAAAGTTGTGTAGCTGGCCAACTACTTCTTTGCCCTTGGTAAATTCAGCAAATCATGAAAGTGATTTTTGCTGATTAGGGGTTGATGATTAGATGTTTGCTGAAATACACTTCAGGCGAACTAATATAGACCCATATAAAGAAATGCTTGACTGTCAAAAATGGTGTTCATAGGAGTAATGAATGAGTGGCTAGAAAAAAGAATTAAGTATAAAGACATTTGTACAGGTGTGATAAAATTTATATTAAAGAAACGAGATAAAGATGAAATAACAATTGGAGACCAATTACACTGAATAACACAGAATACAATTTTCATGAGAATAGTAACTAAAAGATTACAATGTTAAATGGAAAGACTACTTCATCAGAATTTGGGAGAAAAGGAAAGGGGAGTCAAGACCTGTTGTAGATAATAAGGGAAGTGATTGATATTATTAATATAAAAGTGGAAACAAAATCATGATAGGGGATGTCAATAAGACATATAATAATGTTCACTATAAAGCATTATGCAGTATTTTTCAAGCATATAACATAAGTGAAAAATATCACAAGTAATTAAATCACTATATCAAAAGAATTGTTTGAGACTGAATGTCAAAAGTTGGATTGGGGATAATTTGAAAATAGACCCCCGGATTCTCTATGTCTTGCATGGCGTGCAGGATCAGTGCAGGAGCTCTAGCAGGCAATATGTCTGCTGTGCAATCCGGGAACAGCCTGCAGGGGTGTGCACAAGCACTCCTGCACTAGTCATGCACAGACTAAGCCCCTGTATGCAAATCACCCCAGGCAAAATCCATGCAAATGAGGTGAATTTGTGATCCAGGAAGCTTGCAACCAGCCGTGCAGGACTAGTGCAATCTGCAGAAATGTACTCTGTTAGTAACAGAGTACATTTCTGCAAAATCCAAAACGGAGCTGTGACAGCCCCAAATAAAGGCTGCATATCTGTCAGGAAGCATGCCAATGGCCAAGTATAAGGCCATTGGCATTGCAAACAGTCAAAAAATTAAAAAATCAACTTTTATTTTTTTTTAGCTAATCTTGGCTATTTAAGTGTAGAGCAGTGGTGCACAAATGGGATCGGGGGAAAATAATTAATTAATTTATTTTATTTTACATTTGTTGACCGGGATAGTCTGACTGGATATATGTCCATTTTCAGCAGAGGTCCGGGGAGAAAAGCTCCAAAGGAAAAACAAATACAATTTCATATAAGCAGATATAGGAATACAATTACATAGGAAAACAGTGAAAATCAATACAATACAATATAAATATTTACAGTATATCAGAAATCAACAGTTACTTAGATCCTCGGTTGATATCTATGAGTATCAAGGACATTGAGAAACATGGGAGTAAGTACATTTCAACACAACATGAATTAGGTTTAGAACATGAGCAGGACCAGTGTAATTTAAAGTGTATTGTTAGACTATGCTTAAATTGTTTTGAGGAGGGTTTTAGGGAAATATTAGCTGGTAAGGAGTTCCAGATTTTTCCTACATAGTTGGTGACTAGGGAGTCGCCGGCTGAGTTGTTTGCTTTGATAGTTTGGACAAGTAGTTTTTTAATGATCTAAGTGTGTTTAGATTGTTATATGGGTAGATTATTGGTTTTAGTGCAGGAGTTTTGTCTGGTTGGTGTAAGATTTCATGGGCAAGTACCAACTGGTTGAGTTGGATTAGGGAAGGTAATTCAAGTCACCCAAGCGATATTAAATTAGTGCAGTGATGTGTCTTGTAAGGCAGGCCAGTGGCAAATCTGACTATGTGATTATAGCAAACCGATAATCTATTAAGTTCAGCTTTACCTAGGTTGGTCAGAACAGGGGAAGCATATAGTAAGGTTGAAAGTAAGTGAGAGCGAGTAATGGCCATACGAGCAGTTGGCGTGAGAAAGGATTTAATCTTGTAAAGTGACCCTAGTATTTTTGTTGACAGTTTTAATTGTATTATTGATATGAATGTTGAATTTAAGATTGTTGTCGATATTAACTCCTAATAGTTTTGTGTGGGTGTCAGGATGAATTGTGGTCCCATTGTTAGAGGAAATAGTAAAAGACAGAGGGTTTGACCTGGATGTGGGGGTAAAAAGTAGCAACTTAGTTTTGTTAGGGTTTAAAATCAGATGATGGTCAGAGAGCCATTTTTCAACTTTGTTAAGGGTTAGCTGGGTTTCTAAGCACAGATATGACTGGGAGGAAGCTGAGCAAATTAGTGTGGAGTCATCTGCGTACTGTATGCAGTTTGAATTTGGTATGATACTGTGGAGTTCGTTAATGAATATAGAGAACAAGAGGGGTCCCAGTAAAGAATCCTGGGGGACACCCAGAGTATTGGATAGGCGGGAAGATATTTCATTTTGCCATCATACTGCCTGTTGTCTGCCATTTAAGTAAGATTGAAAGCAATGGAGAGCGGTTGTATCTAAGTAGTTCATTTTAAGGGTCTGAATTAATAGGTGGTGACCTACCATATCGAATGCCTTGGATAGGTCTATGAATAAGGCTGAGGATAATTTGTTATTATTATGGTTCTGATTTATTATATTAGAGAAAGCAACCAGGGCTGAGGTGGTTGAGTGGTGTGGCCCCAAAACCATGCTGGGAGTTGGACAGTAAATTATTTTGGATAAGGTGATGCATTAATTGCTTGTGGATACATTTTTCCAATATTTTGACGAAAGGAGATAGTATGGCAATAGGGCGGAAATTGGATAGTTCTGTAGATCTACCTCCTTTATGCAATGGAATCACATAGGATATCTTCCAGATGGAAGGGATAGAGGTTTCAGCTATGGACCTGTTGACAAGAATGGAAATAGGATAAGCTATAGCATCAGCAGCTTTTTGCAGATACTCAGCAGGGAGGCGATCGGCTGACAAGATTATGGGTTTTAATTTTTTTAAGAAGAGCTTGAATAAATGCAGTATCAGCAGGGTGGAATCTAAAAAGGGGTTGGGAATTAGAGGTAGAGAGGTTAATAGTGGGAGAACTAGGGGGTAGTTGACTAGCTAAGAATTGGATGGTCTCAGTAAAGAAGCAGTTGAATATATTAGCAACATGCTTTGGTAGTTTGTCCGAGGTGGATAAAGGGGGTGGGGTGGAGGTTTGGCCAGGGTGCAGTAGTCTGTTTAAGCCTGCCCAACATTTTTTTGGGTTGTTATGTTTTTCGTGCTGTAACTGGAAATAATGTTTTTTTGTTATCAAGTAAGACTGATCTTTTGGTTTCATTTCTTAACTGTTGATACCTAATTTGATCTAGGGGAGTTTTGATGGTTCTCCATAGGGTCCATGCTTTGTTTCTAAGTGCCATTTTAGATTTGGTTTCAGTAGTAAGCCATGGAGCGATTTTTGATTTTACCCTGGTGGAGTGTATAGGAGCATGGTAGTCTAAGATTTCCAGGAATTTATTATTGAAGTGAGCAACTGCTTCTTCTAGGGGTAGCTGTTTTAAGAATGATCAGTTACAAGATTTAAGTTCCCTTTGAAAGTCAACTAGGTTAAAATTTTTCTTGGTTCTTATGGTTCTGAGAATTGGATTATGGTTAACTATGTCTTTATGCTTGATAATATAGGTGAGGAAGTGATCACTCGTATCATCGGGAAGGGTACCTGAGGTGTATATATGGGGTTCTGAGTTAATAAGTATCCAGTTCAGTAAACTCTCTTGATTACTAGTGTTACCTGTTCTGGTTGGGGTTGTAATGGTTTGAGTAAACCCATAGAGGTTAATGTGGGTGGAGGGTGATTTGGAGGAGCAGGTGGTCTAGTTTATGTTGCAGTCACCAAGTACTACTGTTTCATATGGACAGTTGCTGGACAATGAGTTGAGAATACATTCAAGGTTAGTTACATTATTCCCAGGAGGGATATATAGGCATACAATCCTAATACTTTTATTCTTATTTATATGTAGTTTGGTGGATAGTGCTTGCGCATTATTTTTTGGACAAGGTTATGAGGGGTCAATAGTTGCATTAAGATGAGATTTATAAAGTATGGCTACTCCGCTTCCTTTTCTAGTAGACCTGTCTAACCCAAGAATATTATATCTAGATGGCAATATTTTATTTTCAGAAGCTGAAGGTTTTAGCCATGTTTCTGATAGACAGAATACATCAGGAGAGTGAGTTTCTAGGAGGGCATGTAGTTCATGCACTTTATTGTTTATACTTCTAATGTTAAGATGACAAATCAATAGTGAGTTAGGCAGTTTATTAATGGATTTTGTATTAGGGAGGTGAGCTAAGAGGAGATTGGTTGCATTGAGGGTAGATGGGCCAGGGTTAGGATGGATATCACCAGCTGTTGCTAGATTAGATTGTGTGTGTACAAGGAGTTTCAACATTTTTTATATGAGTTTATAATAGTTTCTGGTTTTAGAGCTGGTATAGATCTATAATAAATTGGGTGATGATGATTATAGGGTGTGATGTCTACTGTTGGGCAATTTAATATGTGGTCTATATCTTTGGAGACTATTGGGGTAGATGTTTGGTATTTTGAGTACAGGTGTCCTATTCTGTAATGATTTTCATAGAGTGTTAGAAAATATGAGTAAAGCAAGAAGGAGAATAGTGAGAGTAGTACTAGACTTTTAGATGAAATCATTGTGCAGATTAGTAATTTGTAAGAGTAAAACCAGTTGGTGAGAGGATAGATAGACGGATTATAGTGAATTAGGGGGAAGACACTGAGGTTGTGGAAGAGTGGGAGTGGTTAAGAATTAGTTTTAATATATAGCAGAAGGTTGGTTTAAGTGATTAGGGTGCAGTAATCTGATTGGCTGTAAAAATGTGGGAGTGGACAAAATTAGTACAAATGTAGCACCACTGGAGGTGGGTGGGAATAAACCTAAATAAACCTAAATTAAGCATTCTAACTAAAATCACTATTCTGCCATGCAAGACAATGGCAGGCAGAAGACAACATGGCCAGTGAGTAGTGGTTGCTAAGGGGGGAGGCTCAGTGTGAGACATGTAACTATGCATTAGCAGGCAATCCTATGCAAATGAGGGAAATTATATTGAATCCCAGTTTTCCCCAGCATGCTAGTCAGGTCCCAACAGTGTAAGAGCAGGAATAGCTTGGTGCAAGCCTAGGAGTTAGCTGACATCATGGGTGTGTGTGTCAGGCATGCTGTAAGTGGATTGGAGCCTTGTGGCTTGGGTTTGCTCCTAGCTTAGCACAGCTAAGCTAGGAGGTGTGTCTGAATCTGCCTAGCTCTCTACATTGCCTAAGCGGGTGTGCGTGCCACGCACTGGGTTTTAAAGGAAGAAAAAAAGTTAAACCAGGAAATAGCTGCACTGTGCACATTTAAGTACTCTGTTTGTGTGGCGTGCCCCCGGGCTTAAACAGGAAGGCAATGGGAAGGGAAAACAGCAGTAGGACGGTAATCAAGGAGAACTAGCTTAGCTGGCAGGTGAAATGTATCAGAATCAGCCAATTATGCAGGCAGCAGACCAGACCAGCCTTGAACACTACTATAAACTATGCAAACACCTTCCCCTCTGGTTTTTCCCACACTCTACACCACCGGTATATACAAGCAGGGAACTTTTAACAAACAAACTTACAAAATGAGAGGGGCTGCAGCAGGCAACATAGAACAACATGTGGAAGAGACTGAGGGTGGTGAGGATGTGAATGCTGCCGATCAACCCACAGTGAGGAGATGGAGAAGAGTGTACAGACCCAGGTAACCTACCAAAGGCTACATGAGCTGGAGATAGTGGAGCACTATAGGGTGGACAAGAACCTCCTACAGCAAATTGTTGAGCTGTGCCAGCCACACCTGACACACCAAACTGACCAAGGGGAACTTATCACAGTGGATACCAATGTATGTGTAGGCCTAGGAATATAAGCCACAGGTACCTCCCAAAGCTCAACTGGGGATATCATGGGGATCTTACAGGCAGCAGCATCCAAAATATTCCACCAGTTCTGGATGCCATGTCAGCACAGGCCGGTGAGCACGTATATTTCCTCAACACCCGTGAGGTGAAGCCAGCAATATGTGTCTCTTCCACCAAATAGCAGAATACCCTGAGGTAGTGGGTGCTATAGACTGCACGCACATACACATCAAAGCACCACCCAGTGATCAAGGTAGGGCCTACATCAACCGTAGGGGTATCCCCTCCATCAACTGCCAAGTCATCTGTGATGCCCAGGGCATTATAATGAATGTGTGTGCTGGCTGCCCTGAAAGCTATCATGATTCCCACATTTGGCATCTGATGCAGCTGTGCTAGAGATTTACCAATGGGGACATCCCCTACAGTCATATAGTGACCTAGTGGGGGATGCTGGTTACACACTGGAGCTGTGGCTGATGACACCCATCAGAAATGCACACACACCTGAACAAGAATGCCATAATGAGGCACACGCACAGACCAGACTTATAATAGAGCATGTGTTTGGGATGCTCAGGTCACGGTTCTGGTGTCTGGACACATCCAGTGGAGCCTTGCAGTATTCACCGGCTACATGTACCCAAATTATTATGGAATGTGCCATGCTACACAATATGATCCTGCAAAAAATGCTGCAGCAGGAACAGCATGGGGCAGGGCCACACAGTCCCCCACCAATACCAAGGCCTGCACAGGCGCAGAGTGACTCGGAGGAGGAACAACCTGCACCTGCCCCAGTAGGCAAATGGAGACATGCTCAATATGCCGAGACCATGGCATAGAGACACCACATAGCACATACACTGGCACAATAGGGACCCAGGGAATGACACCTCTCTCTGACTCACACATACAGTAAAAGGGATGCCAAACATGACACTACCTGTGCTCAACCATGTATAGGGAGTGTACTATATGCATCTGACATAGGCAGCCCTTCAGTACCATCCGCAATCCTGGCAAAGCCAAGTCAATCAACCTACCAACTGCCAAATGGAGTAGAATGTGTCATTACCTGTGTCTATGGTATGGATGTGAGCATGGAAGGGAATTGAGTGGCTGAATGTTATGGCAGCAGAAAGTAGACACCCATAGTGTTACCATGACATCTGTAACACATACTGGAGTCACCATAGTAGTCAGTACTACACAGGGTGACAAAACCCACCACAGGAAATGTGCTGGGTGACATGTGTGTCCATATGACTCACACATGCCAGTCAGGGAGGTTCACATACCCAGCAACAGTCTCAGCCAGTAGGACAGGTGTAGACAAACCCAAACAGAGCTTGGGCTATGGCCTCTGAATAATGCCTATGGGCAACCTCCTCCCCAGGCCTACACAGACAGACTACAGCAGGTCAGGCAGTGGGATGTTAGTTAATATGTAGGGCAACCAAAGCTAAGATCTGTAGTACACTGGTATGCCTCTAGTCAGCATGTTAGATAAGAATACAGAATGAAATGGAATACCTGACATGCTGGTACAGTCATAGCAAATGTGTACAAGTGTCAGGTGTGCCCCCCATCCTACATAGTAATGTAATAACAGTCAGGTGTGCCCCTCCAATTCTGTGTAGAAATGTAGAAATAGTCAGGTGTGCCCTCCACCCTATGTAGTAATGTAATAACAGCCAGGTGTGCCCCTCAATCCTGTATAGAAATGTAGAAATAGTCAGGGATGGCCCCCCATTATACATAGTAATGTAATAACAGTTAGGTGTCCCCCCAATCCTGTGTAGAAATGTAGAAATAGTCAGGTGCCCCCCATCCTATGCATAAATGTAGTAACAGTCAATGCCGAATGATCGACGGATACCCTGCAGAAACAACATGCTACCTGTAGGTGTACAACACAAAGGTCAGGACTGCAGTACAGACTACCTGGACTTGATCCACACATGCAATACAGACGGGCATACTGGGCATGCTCACACACTTAGAGAAATTAAGGCAATGTCAGTCAACAACATTCTGGTCTTGCTCACACACTTAAACACATGAAGGCCATTTCTGCAAACACTAGTAGAACAGACATATCTGTTAGTGCAGACACTCCTCAGTATGCACCACTCATGCTTTGCACACACAGTGGATAGGAATACAGACGTATATGTAAGGACAACACACTATAATAAGTCAAAGGTAGACGTACATAGATGTATGAAAGAGGGTGACTGTGACAAGGAGCCATCCAGGCCTGTCCCACCCAGCACACAGCCAGAGGGCCACAACCACATGAGGTTCAGAAGTCACTCACTGCAGATATTAGCCATCAGTATCTGTCAGCATTACAGACTATGTGGTGCACATGCTAGCTGTGCAACATGACTGTACAAGGAAGTAGTCATCTAGCAGCTGTATACAAGTACCTGTGAAATATGACTCTGTGTGTGCGCACATGTTGCGTGTCAACCTCTAAATGAATGGGTTATGGCCCATGCACACACACTGCCCTCCCAATAGCCCTACTATGACAAGCCTGCTGAGGTCAACCACTGTGAAATACACCTTTCGGAGAGTTGTAGCCCAGTAATATCCATGGTATGTTCCATAACTGCGTAGTGCTGCAGTGTGATAAACTAGTTAGTAAGAGTTCCAATCCTAGACATGGCAACTGTGTGTGTGTGTGTGTGTATTTGTGTGTGTGTGTGTGTGTGTGTGTGTGTGTGTGTGTGTGTGTGTGTGTGTGTGTGTGTGTGTGTGCGCGCGTGTGTTTTTTTGCGTGTGTCTGTCTATTTCTGTCTGTGTAGAGAACAATGCTTTTTAGGGTAGTCACACTCCCTACAATTGAAATGCTTGACTTTGGTAAGGCTGCTGATGTCATCCACCTAGAAATACACCTCTGGGAAGTTTGTAGCCCAGTAATCTCCATAGCGCATCCTATAACTGTGTACTGCTGTAGTATGATAAATTAGTTAGGTAGGAGTTCTAATCCCAGATTTGGCAAGTGTGTGTGTGTGTGTGTGTGTGTGTGTGTGTGTGTGTGTGTGTGTGTGTGTGTGTGTGTGTGTGCGTGTGTGTGTGTGTCTGACTCTGTCTGTGTAGAGAGCAATGCTTTTTAGGGTAGTCACACTCCCTACAGTTCGAATGCTCTACTTTGGTAAGGCTGCTGAAGTCATCAACCTAGAAATACACCTCTGGGAAGGATGTAGCCCAGTAAATTCGGTAGCGCTTGTCATAAGTGCATACTGCTGTAGTGTGATATAGAACTCTGGTAGGGTTTTATTCACACCCATGGCAGTTCTGGAACAATGTATTTTAGGCTAATCACACTCAATACATTTCAAATGCCCTACTTTGGCAATCCTGCTGATGTCATTCACTGTGAAACATACCTTTGGGGAAGGTGAACTCCAGCAATCCCCATGGTGCATCCTGTAACAGCATCATGCTGTAGTATGATATAGACCTCTGTTAGGAGTTTTATACCTACACATATCAGTTGTGGATGTTTTGTGTGTGTTTCAATGTCTGTGTAGGGAGCAATGCATTTTAGCCTAGCCACACTCACTACAATTCAAATACCCTACTTTGGCAAACCTGCTGATGTCATTCATTATGAAATATGACTTTGGAGAAGGAGTACTCCAATAATCCCCATAGTGCGTCCTATAACAACTTCATGCTGTAGTGTGATATAGACCTCTGTTAGGGGTTCTATACCCACACATGTTGGTTGTGGGTGTTTTCTGTCTGTTTCAATGTCTATGTAGGGAGCAATGTATTTTAGCCTAGATACACTCAGTACAATTTGAATGCCCTACTTTGGCAATCCTGCTGATGTCATCCAATGTGAAATATGCCTTTGGGGAAGGAGTACTCCAGTAATCTCTGTGGTGCGTACTATAACTGTATAGTCATGTAGTGTAATAAACTAGTTAAGTATGAGTTCTAATCCCAGACATGACAGGTGTGTGTGTGTGTGTGCGTGTGTGTGTGTGTGTGTGTGTGTGTGTGTCTGTATCCTGTGTGGAGGTGATTGTGAATGTGTAACAACTGGGCCTAATGTGGAGCTGGTTTTGCAAAATTCTTATATGGTGGCCCTAGTATATTTCACAATGTCCACCATACAGGGATAACAGATGTGAAATAGCTGAGTGGCTGAGGTGCAAATCCATACCCATACATGTGACATCAAGGCCAGGAAAACAAAGTAAGAACCCCAGTATTACCCAGAGAACACTCTCAACCCATGTCTCATACACACACACACTTCCCTAGGTAACAGCCACTATGTTAGTAGTACACTGCATATTGCCCACTGATAGTAACTATGGAGTGATTGCAGTGGGCTACAGAGTGCATGGGACCCAGTCCATCTGTCCAATACGCACGTACATGCAGACAGTGCACCTTCCCCATGTTCCCCACTGGACACCTGCAACACCTGTGGTGCCATCAAATGTGACCCACAAAGGACATACCATGCCTAAAAACATGCCCTGTATGGACAAATGCCTGTGACACCAGGGAATGCCATTAGCATACTATCAATGTAGGTGCAGGGTAAACCTGCTGTCTATTACCAGTTCCCTCAAATTGAGGCCGGGACTGGCACATCTGATGATAATCTGTGTACACAACATGGGCCAGACACCCCAGGTACAGTTCCACATGTCACTGTACATGCATGTGGGAGGTGTGCACATCCCAGACACTGTCCATGTCATGGACTAAGGAACACATATATGGCAAGCAATGCACGGCATTGGCCACATGCAATAGTCACCCAGATGACCGGATGGTGAATATAATACCCACCTGTGTGGGCAAATCCAGAAACTACACCCCTGAGCCACACTGCAGACCACTGTCATGTGGCCTGATGCCAAGATATACCCATCACCTAGCCTTGTATAGCTATGTGGCACAGTCGACCACCACACACCCATGAAGCAATGCACCCATGCATGTCAGTACTGGCACCGTGTGTGTGTGTGTGTGTGTGTGTGTGTGTGTGTGTGTGTGTGTGTGTGTGTGTGTGTGTGTGTGTGTGTGTGTGTGTGTATGTATGTGGGTGTTGTATGATGCGTATGATCACATTCACACTCACTACAACCCCCATTGGTATACTGAAGCATGCTGTCTGATGTCAGACACCTCCCCATACCCTTTGCCCATATAACATCTGTATGACTCCTGTGGTATTTGTGATACCTGCACAGTAATGTGTTGTGGCAATCTCACTGGTGATGAGTTGTATTCCTGGCCCTGTCAAGTGTGTCAATGTGTGTGCGTCACTGTGAGAGTGTGGCTGTTTTGATGCTGGGACCTGTTCTTGCAGCCAAGCACATGTACTACACCTACCGTATAGCTACCATATCCCTGTTGCAGATGTCACTCACCATCACATATACATTCTGAGTTCTCCTCAACATGTAACCTATGTGGTGCATCCAATAACTGCATAGAAATGTAATAGCACTACATAGTCGTCAGGGGTTTGATACCCTGTGCTGGTAGGTGTGTGACACAAACATGCTTAGGATTTACCTCACACCCCTCCCTGACTTGTCTTTACCTCTGAGTGCCTCTCTCAGTCCCTCTCTGGTGGATGTGGAGACCTACACCTGCTTTGCTTAGGCAGCAGCATGTGTATTTTAAGTGATGTTCATGATCAGCTGATGGCCTCTGCATGGATTGCAGCCCTCCTCTGGCTGATTGCATGTGGAACAGCTGTGGTAACATTCCCATAGCCAATTGCATGGAAACACACTCCAATATCTAGGAACATCATGTTGGTGTTGGGCCCTTTCTATTCACTGTGAGCAAGAACTCAATCTGTTGTTTGGCAAACAGCATCTCAGATGGATTGGGAATTTACCTCTAACAACATACACTGTGGATACAGGGCAACACACAGGAGGGGGTGTGCCTGACCTGACTACAGACTGCAAGTGCTGCTATACTGTATTTGGAGTAATGTTGGTTTAACAGGGTGTGTGTGGATATGGCTGTCCTATATGTTTTAATACCTGCCATGTCTTTGCTATGTTTATGAGGAATCCCCATTTGTAGGGTCATCTGCAGACTGGGCACTGTGTGGTGCCTTTGGTTTCATGTGTTACCAACAGAGCATCTATCTGTGAACTGCAGAAGGTAGTGTGAGGATTGCAGTCTGTAGATGGTGAAAGTCGTGACAGTTACTGACTTCATATCCCTCATAGGACATATGTTGCATCAAACCCTGTTACAACAGTAAATGTATGAGGTTATCACAGCAACATGTCAACACTGGCCCAGTGTATGTGCTTCCAGCCACACCTCTGTCAACCTTTGTAAATATATCATGCATTAAGAGGTGCATATGTGCTGTACACTATAATTAGTGACATCTTATCTGATAAGCCAGTGAGATATCAGACTGCTACACATGTTATGTACAGTAGGGGTTATATTTGATGACATAACCTGGACATTCTGTTGTTGTGTGTACAGTACTGAGGTCTGTGTACTTATGGTGAATGTCGACAGTGTGTGCGTTGTTAATATGTACTTTGGCCTGTGTGCAGACTGTGGTAGAGGTCATTGTTTTTGGTCCCATCCTATCTGATGTTACATGCTGCTCCACTGTATGTTACCATATTAGCTTACATGTTTGGAGGACCATACAGACACATGTCCCATACCAGAGACAGGCATCGGGCCACACTGTGTAGCGGCCCAGTATATGTAGGGTTAGTGTGTGAGTGGCACATATGAGGATGGTGTTGAACAGATAATACATATACTGTAATATTATGCTAGCTTACCATATGTGGCTGTGGCTGTGTTCACACTGGATGTGGTTATGCACTTTCACACAGGTGTGTCTTATCCTGTGCTGTGACATGCCTATAGAGGCTGCTATATATGCAGGTACATGTGCATTCCCCCATAGGAAATGTAGGCCAGTGTTGAACCAGTCTGCCTGTAGCCTGCACAGTGCTTTGTTACATGCCTAGCAGCTTAGTGTACTTACCCAGTGAGATGTCATGCCCAGACACCTGCCAGAGGTACTGCTGCTGGGCTACCCTTAACAGTCATGTATGTCAGACAGAGCAGTGGGATGCTGTATAGATCTATGTCAATATCTAGTGGGTAGTATGTGGCCATGGCAACTCTGTACCATCAGTTAGTATGTGTCATGACAGACAGGTGTGTGTGTGAATGCATAACCTGTGGGGGCAAATGTATACCAGTTGTTACATGTTATACCCATCTACATGGCTGTTAACATCCACATTGTCAGGCCTAGTCCACATGTTTTGCACTAAGGAGTTCTGTGTATACCTCTGGACTGTTCAGAGAGTGTCAGAATGTCCACATATATTGGCCAATATCTCTGTTGTAGTCCACTGGGGCATTACGTGCTAGCAGTGGTACTGTACTGTGATGTCCTTAGGATGTCTGTCAGTAGCCAATGGCACACATATGAAAAGCAGATGTGACCTCCCACACACACCATGTCTGTGAAGACAATCCCTATTACAGTAGCAATAGTCTACTAATATACCTGCTATACATACCTGACATTCCCTTGCACTATGAAATTGGGACTATAGGGGCTGAGGTAGGGCTACACTCCATGTTCAGGACATATGGTGAAAATATATTTATATATAATTATCCTGATATCTATATAGATATATACACATATACATATCAACAAATATAGATGGGTATGTATATGTACATAGATATACATATACACACCCAGATATATACATATACAGAGCAATATATGTTTACACATATACAGATGGTGATACATATGCACATATACGTATGGCTATCTACATATATATTGACAGTAGTAGGTGTATCAGAATACATATGTATGCACATATAGTTATAGATATCTACATATATACCAACATAACTAGGCATATCTGTACACATATGATGTGCATACATATATAGCTATATAGACATATATCTATATATACAAATATGTTTATCTATATATACACATATCTATATATACATATATGTATATATATATATATATATATATATATATATATATATATATATATATATATATTTATTTATATATACATACGAAGAGATGTACACATTGCCATAGATATGTAGCACTACACAGATGTGTATACAGACATATCTATGAGTGTACATGTGTATGTACATGTAGACATATATAGACCTTCCATTATATATACAACCATATTCCTGTCATGAGTAAATGTCACGGTTGTGTATACCCTCCCACATGTATCTCACCATATGTATCTGCTATGTGCACATTGTGATAAAACAACATATGTGATGCAACAGTTATAGTAATAAAAAGGACTACACAATTTAGGAACTACAGGCAAGTGTTCAATGCTACTCGGTATGTGTATTGACAGCTATATTGGTAAAACAACATCAGTCTTCATAGTGGTTAAGTGTTTTGACTCCAGTGTAAATGGTCCTGGGTTCAAGCCCTGCAAGGGCTCTGTAAATGGTCCTGGGTTCAAGCCCTGCAAGGGCTCTTCATTTTGTTGCTGGGCATAATAAGGGCTGTCAGATACAGAGTGGTTAAGGCAGTTTTGAGCAGCTTTAAGCGGGTTTGCATGAAGCTAAGTGGTACTGAGCTATGGGTAAATGTACGGGTGCTTACACAGTGTATGCAGCACTTACCAGTGTGCAAATCAGCTTAGCTGTTATATTGCAGCGATGTTGATACTTGCTAAGCATAGCTTAGCCCTGGTAACCAGGACACACCACCCAGTCTGATAACCTGTAATAAGTGTATGTAATGCCATGTACAGTACATGCACCTATGTGCTGTTATTACAGTAGAAAGGAGTGTGAGTGTCATGTGTGGGACACAGACATATATGAGGCCTGTACAGCACTATTATCTGTGTGAATGTGATACATACATGTGTAGTAGCCCAGGGTATGTCCTATCACACTGGTATGTAGTGTATCATGGCAGTAGTACTGTTGACAGTGCTTACCCAGACAAGAGCAGAGTGCTTAATGTAGTACTGACAACAGGCATACCTGTGAGCCTGGCTGGACACTGAGGCCTCCCTGTTGTATCCCTGGTGTGTGAGCTGTGTCACAGTATATACCCCTTACTGGGTAATGATCCATCATGTGGAATGTAACTGCAGACTATCATCTGTACAACACATGTTAGTGAGGGCATCTGACATGTAGTTATGGCATACATATTGTCAGACATCTGTCAATGCACTCATGCTACTGCATAGCTACTTGCCAAGATGATGACTGTCAGTCCCTGTACAGATGTGCATATGGCAGGTATCCAGCTGGGATATGTACAGGCAACCTACACTTGATTGACACTGATATGTCTGCCCAGCTGTGTAAGAAGTGCCACATATAGATGGCACCCTGTATGCACCACATGCCACAGGTACCTCCACTACACTAACACAGTCAACAGAATATGCGTGGGTACAGGTCTCCATCACAGACACTAACCATGTATTGTAATGCATGTTGCATACATGTCACCTTTATCACCTCAGTGGCCATGTGCAGGAGGCACCCTGAGGATTGGCTGATGCATGTCATTCTCACTTTGAGGCTCACGACAGTAGTAGCTGTTGGTAGATTGCCCGTTGTGACTTGGTAGGTGGCAGGATAACAGTGTACACACAACTCCTACACATCCCATCTCCCCTTGGACAATAGCTAGGTACACAGCTATGACCATCTGCAGGGATGTACCTCTGTACTGACACATGTATGTGTGCATGGCTGAGTATATCAGTGTCTGTGTGTTACCACACCTGTACATGAGAATTTCATGAGGGCCTTTACAACCAACACAACACCCATTGCCATAGTCAGTTGTGGCGGCTACTGTATGGGACATTACATGTTCCCTGTTAAGCTCCTCGACATACTGGCTACATGAACCTTGCAGTACCAGCACAACAGTGTTTTACAAATGGGGTGATAGGCATGGGATACCCATTGTGTTCTGGCATGTGTGCGTAGTTGTGCATGTTCGTATATCTGTAGGGCACAGCATTCAAAGACCACATACTCCTATTACAATACCCATTGCCACATGGTAGCATAGATAGTGTTGCTGCTGCCCATAGGTAAGGCATGACAATGCAGCACCCTACTACACGTGTGGCATGTGCATGAGATGCATATCCCTGTAGTACAAATGTCGGGGTATACTATGGGTTGTATCGCAGTCACAACCAATGTGTGATGGTGGGTATGGCAGAGTGTCATCATGGGTTTCAGGGAGTACAATATCCAGTGGGGTATGTGGCTGCTGTGTACACTATTATTACACCAAGGTACCCCCGGTATATGTCCCATGTACCATGTTATGGTTACCACTGTCACCATCAATCATACAGGTAACTGTTTCCACAATCCAAGCCAGTTATGCATGTGATGTGTGCAGCCTACCTGTAACACATTGGAGACATGGTCGAGTTAGTTAGCAGCAATAGGCCGATATCTCAGATGTGTGTCTGGCTGTTATGTGTCTGTAAATGTGTATATGATGGTATGTCACACTACGTATTGTCCAAATATACTCATTACATCCCCCATTTGCATACTGTACATGTCGGGGGATGTTCTGCATGTAACATGTAACCTGGGACACACCTCACCCTAAACGCTGTGTTGTGTGTACAGTGTTAGCCACACACTTCAGTATCACTACATAGCTAGGTAGGGGTCTAATCCCAGTGTTGCCAAGTAACAGTGTGCGTGCATGTGGATGGGTCTACATCAGGTTGCAGGGTATACATGCCTCAGAGGGCCACCTGAAGATGGGGCACAGGCAATATCCAGTTTAGTAACCTGTGAAATGTGTTTGACTGTACCCCAGATATGTCACAGCCATGGTGTCACCACAGTGACATACCCTGTTGTGGAATATGACTGCAGACCATCCTCATGCTGACACATGTACACCTACAACACATATGGATAACATTATAGAGAGCACGACCAACCAGTGTTACTAACAGCTATAAGGCATCATTGCTGGACAGCTACACTACCTGCCAAATATGCCTTACACCCTTGCACTCTACTCCCTACAACATGTTACACTTCAGTACTGTGGTACACTGTGGTACAGTCACCATGTGCATCAGAACCATATCAGCCTGTCCCTGCATTGATAGTATGGATGACAGGGATGTGGCACAGGTATCATTATATGCACAGGGTGTGATTTTGGTTTGCCAGAGGCCGAGGGTGGGCCATACATTTGACACCATGTGTGTGGGTGGGGTGTACTGTTGGGAGTTGGGCGAGATGATGAGGTGTGTGCAGGCATGGGGTTGCCCTAGGTGTGTTTGCATAGTGTGTGTGGGTATGCATGCACACAGTTCTGCCGTGTGGCTGCCCTACACATGTTTATGGACAGCTGCAGACCATACCTGGCAGAGTGTGTAGTTCACTGACTCCGGCCACGGACATGTGGACTATGCCTGACAGGGGTTCCATTGGCATGTCCAGGTACAGGCCTTAATGTGCTACTCTCACCTGCTGATGACATCTGTCCACTGGTACCAGGTCCCTCCCCAGACTGGCCAGGACCATGTGCAAGTGGCCTGCTGTGTTGTGGTGTGGACAGCACACCCCCTGCACTGCCAGGGCTGCTACTGCTACTACAGGGAGCCCCTTGGTGTCCTAGCACATCCATGTTGACTGCCAGCTGTTGGTGTTGCTGGCCCATGTCCACGTGGGCGTCACCGCATCTCCACCACACGTTGAAGCACGGACACACCATGGCCGATGAGGGCCATCATCTCATCATGTTGTTATCCGTGTGCTTGGTATAAGCACTGATGGCACCCGACAGTTCACGGAGGTTGTTGCTTACAGATGCGAGAGCAGCCCTCTGCAGCCTCAGACCCTGTCTGGTGTAACATTCAATATGTGCTTGTGCCATTACAGCCTGAAACATGTGCCTGCTGGTACCAGCTATGTCACCTATGCCAGGGGCATGATGTCCAGTGGCCCTACCACTAGCACCCTGGAACATCAGCCTATGTGGTGCCCTGCCAGCCATCTGGCTATGCCTGCTGCGACCGGACACAGAAGGCATGGTTACCACACTTCCCTGTACACTGCCACCAAACGCCAGCTGTTCCTTTGCTATGGGCACTGGTGATGGGGTATGCATAGACACTGAAACTGTGTGCAGGGTTGGGGTGGCTAAAAGGTGGATGTCAAATATTGGCACAATGTCGGCCCCTGACAACTCCACCTGTGCCTCAACAGTACTATCATCATCTTCGGTGTCTGTATGGACACCAACATCAGATTGCATGCAGGAGGGACCCTGACCTACTTTGCCACCTGTGAGGGAAAACAATAAACACACACACACACACCTATGTAATACCTACCTGTCCATGGCTTTACAGACAGTCCCACATATATGTCCATGTGCTTCCCCATCCTGCATCACACTTGTTATCTTACACACATTGATACCACTTAGTAACATCTCAGTCCTCTAAATGCCCACACAAGTGACCACAACACAAGGCTTGTTGCTACTTTACCTGATCTGTGGCCTCACTGCTGTCATTCAATATACACCCTCTTTATGCCCAGATATGATGGGCATGGCCCCTATATATGTGGGCTACTATGTTGTATCCATATCTTGCACTGGTGTGTCATGTGTAGGTAATGCTCAATACATGCCACATTTGCTGCCCCTTCAGCCTATCATGTGACATCTGTAATATTTGGATACACTCCCTGGTGTTGACTAGAACTTCCCCAATGCATCTGTACAGCTGCATACTTGGGTTGTAGGTGACCTCTCTGCTGACTGCAATATTAAGGGTGGTACCTAGTGTCTACCTTCCCTCTGGATGCCTATTCCATGCTACAGACCATAGTATACTATTTGCTGTCCTGTGATTACACACATGACAGGTATTCCTGGTGTGTAATGTGCCAGTCCATGTCCATGTATTGTGTATAACATGTCATGTAAATGTGTACTGCTGTAGTATCATAATGTAGTTAGGTAGGGGTTTGAATCCTGCACTTGCCAACTGTGAGTGTGTGTGTCTCCCTGAGGAGGAGCAATCTTTTGTCAAGAATCTAAATGTAAATGCTCAGATCTGCTCTGAGCTAAAACAGAATGGCATTAAATATACTGATCCCAAGGATATTGCCAATATCCTGGCAGATCGATTCAGTGCCAACTTCACCTCCCTCTCACCCCCTAAATGGCCCATCTCAATACCGGAAGATTGCCAAATTCTGGTAATAATGGCCACACAGGTAAAAAATGCACTCTCCAAAGCTAAGAATATAGCATCCATGAGACCAGATGACATATCGGGCTGTGTACTACATGAACTACAATATGAACTGGCACCTCACCTAAGTGTCATGTTTAATCATAGCCTTACCTCAGGTTTCATGCCCACTGAGTGGCTCACAGCGACAGTTATCCCACTCCACAAGGGGGATCCACCTTGGATCCCAGAAACTACCGTCCCATCAGTCTGATGAGCCTTATCTGCAAGGCCATGGAGCGTATTATCATGGAACTTTTAAACAAAGACATTGGCAACCTTCAAACACTGGGCCCCTCCCAGTTTGGGTTCGTGAAGGGCTGATCTTGTCTCCTGAACCTGATTGACTTTTTTGAATCGGTCTCCAGAGCCATGGACAAGGGTAAGGTGGTCCACACAGCCTATCTAGACCTTATCAAGGCCTTTGACACCATCCCCCACTCTGGAATCATAGATAAACTTACTAAGCTGGGCATTAATCCCTACGTCACCCAATGGGTTGCTAACTGGCTTACTGATAGAACCCACACTGTAAAAGTAGCTGACTCCAAATCCAGCTCCGGACAAGTGACAAGTGGAGTACCTCAGGGTTCAGTCCTGGGACCGCTCTTGTTTGGCATCTACTTCTCTGAAGTACAGGCCAGCACTAAGGGACTCTGGCTAACAAAGTTCGCAGATGACTGCAAACTGGGAACCATTATTGAATCCCCAAATGATGTGGATACCCTACAAAAGGGCCTTCCAGAAACAGATGCTTGGTGCCAGAGCCATGGGCTCAAGCTCAATGCCAAGAAATGTATAGTTATCCCCTTTAGGAAAAAACACATACCCATGAATTACCATATAGGTGGCAGCACACTAAACACCGAAAGTGTGATAAGAGTCTTAGGGACACAGGTGGACAATGGTCGCACCTTCGATAACCACATCACCACAACAGTCAGGAAATCCTTCTATGTGGCACACCTCATCACTAAGGGCTTTTCATTCAGAAAAAAGGAGGTCATTGTCCCACTGTACTCATCCCTCATTAGACCCATTATAGAATACAATGCCCTGTTTGGTATGTACCTCTCAGGACATCTGCAACAACTGGAAAGGCCACAGAAATACCTCACTAAAGGAATCACAGGCCTAAAGCAGATGCCCTACGCTGATTGCCTTAAAAAAACTCCAGCTATACTCTGTCGCATATTATCTACTCAGAGGTGATCTCTGCATAACATACAAGACCATGTCAAACCCAGAGCTGTTGGACATGCTACACTTAAAGAAATCCTAATCCCTCAGAGCCACATGCTCCAGGGATCTAAACCTTGTCATCACAATAAACAAAACATGCTGGAGGGATAGGTTCCTGACCCAGGGACTCCCCAGACTCTGGAATAGATTGCCCATACATGTCAAGCAGAGTGCCTCTTTGGCCCTCTTCAAAAGGAACCTTGACGATTGGATGGGAGAAAGGAAATTTACCCCGGGGATCACGTCAGTTGCCCTGCTATATAAGGGTCCAGGGAAGTAAATAGTGTGGGAAGAAATAGCCAGGGAATTGTTATGGCTAGGCTTGTATAGGCCCTAGGGCTGATAGCCTAGTACCAACCTATGAACCTATGAAACTATGTACTGCATGGTCCCACAGGGAGGTGCAGCCATATGAACAACCCACAATCACACATGTGCATACATGGCCACCCAACAAACACACACATGCACACATGCATCCTACATGCATCTACCTCCCTCAACTTTACCAGAGTGACCCTGCAGATAAACTAACCAACAGGATGCACTCACAAACACATACAGGTGAGGTTCCACAAAGATGGTACACACAGTCCTCCTACTACCCATCTGCCAACATGCAGAACATATGGTACAGAACAGCATGCAGATCAGCTATAGTCAAACCATGCTAACAACAGTATACATGTGTGTGATGCATGTGCTGTGTTACTAGGTGATGCCCCTTCCCCTGGATACCACTGCACCCATGTACACATTATTGCTGTGCACCTGTTCTGCACCCTGCCATGTACTGTGCACCACAATTCACAGGTGTACAACCCATTACAGAATGTGTAGTACTGTGTCAGTTATGTCAGCTTTACTTCTCACAACCCCTATCGTTTTCAGCAGCACATAACTGGGATGATATGTGGACAGTTGTCATTGGTGAATGCCTGATGCTTGATTTACAGCTGTCAACATCAGCAGACCATGTATGACCATTCTAATACTCTTACACTGACAACCATCAGAGCATACCATGGCTATGGGGGGTGCACACACCTTCATTGATTTGACACAGACATCCTTGACCTACCATGGAACCACATCACTGCATATCTTAGCAGTACACAAGCCCGATATTTGATATATGTCCTGTACTTTCACATGCAGTGTCTACAGATTGTGTTGGGTGTGCAGCTGCTGACCGGAATGCATACACACTGTGTGGGCATATGTGTGCACACCCTTATCATGATGGCTTATTGCACCTCTTGTTGTGTGTACTACAGCAGTCACTGCTCCTGGCAGGGGTATACCAGTGTGTGCCATCTGCATTTGCCAGTGTATGTTCAGTCTGCCCTACATATGTCCGCCTATTCTGCATGATTGCAAGGTATACTCATGTGCACATCCCATGGTGTTCACACACTGCTGTCACTATTGCTGTGTGGGTAGGGTTATGGCTGCCACAGGCCCTGAACCTGACTATGTGCAGATAGAGCCATTCCTAGCATCCTTAGGATCCCTGCTGCAGTGCACTGGTGTGTCATGCTGGACCCCCCCCTTCAGCCTTTATGCAGATGAATGACAAGTAAGCCCTACACATGTGTCACTTTGCAGTGTTCCATACACTGAACACCACATGTTGCAGCCTAGACCCAGCTGATAATGTGGACCTCTGTAATGCCTTATGCCATAGTATATCTCTGCAGCAGTTGCCATTTTTCTACAGGTATATACACTGGTGTTGCACTGTATATGGGTGTTGTTACGAACATGTCCCTACTGTAGGCCATGTCTGCCACCAGTATGTTACTCCCTGTGGACACATTCTGCAATGACAGGATGTTAGTTATCATACAGGTGTCTGCCATACTCTTCCAATACCCCATCATGCTCACCCCTGTGAGAGCGTGCATTTCACAGCAACAATACATGCACATGTTCATCATGCATTCAGGGTAGGTGTGTTAGATGTGTGCATGGAATACACCATCACCATTACTTGCCTGGTGTGTTGGCAAGCATCTACATAAACCATACTCACTAGCTACAGTCTGCTGCTTTGGTGGTATCCCGGATGGACCTACATAAGATGGTGAGAGATGCAATTTCAGTGGCCACACCTGTGGCAGTGCTACAGGATGAGTGCAGTATTACAATACATCAATGGTACATTCCCATGATTCTACCACATCTGGACGTCTGTTTATCACTACAATGCAGACACAATATATCTCTGACATGTTAGATATACATGATCTACCTGTACCAATCCAGATGTACACACAGCAGTGGTCTACAAATGTGCCCTGTGTCCTTACCTGCACACTCCTTGGCTGGTGTGTGGGTGACACCCACCTCTACAAAGGAGTCCATTGGTTGACGGCTGTCCGGACGGGCAGGTGCCACGAGGCTGGCCAGGAGCTCCACAACAAGTGTCAGGAGGAGATGGATGGCATGGCTCCCCCCCTGTGGTGAGGTGATCTTCTGGACTTCAGCAGCATGACGACGGGCATTATGAGCAGGTCAGTACAATGATGCCGGACCTGCTCATAACTGCGGTTGTGCAGTCTGACATCACTGACCCTGTGGACTAGGTCATTCCACAGGGTGGTCCGCTCCTGCTACTCATGTGCAGCCCTGCCAAACAGCACTGGATACTGCTGGATCAAGTGTGATATCAACACTTCATTTTCTGCATGGGAATAGGTGGGCAACCATGCATGTGCCATCTTGGCTGAAAGACATAAAGATGGAAACAGATCTGAGCAACTCATACAGCAAGGTTACCACAGTTCACAATACACATTTCTGTCACCCCCCCACCATATCAGCTTCGTCAAACTGTACATACAACTCATTAGGTATGGCTACAACTTACCTACCGGTTGGACAGATTTTGTATTGTACCACACTTTCTGCCCTGTGATTGTAGCCATGTCCCCTGTGTGGACACTATCATTGCTGGCCTGTTACAGACTATTCACCTGCATGCCATTGTCAGGGCCACTATGGTTCCATATATGCCAGTGGTATGACTGCCCTGAGATTGCTGCACATCTGATATTCTGTGTTATTGGTGATATCTATGCATGCTGTTGGACATGTATCAGGATTGTGTAGACTATTACTACCAACATATGTTCTATAACAGTGACACAATAACATGGATATGTTCTATTGGCCAGCAGATCCACCTCTCCAAACCCATCATCCCATGATACCTGGCCATGTAACATGTGTGTCCCAACCTGGGGCCTCCTCATTTACTGTTCCAGCAATACCATCAGGTGGAAGCACCCAGGGGGTGTTGTCCCCCCTCGGGGCACACACAGTCATGTTCCTGTCCCCTGAGATCAAGTCTAGGGTCTGTTCCATATCGGGCTCCACAGACACATGTTAGATGTGCTACATCAGTCTGAGGCACCCAGTACACATTCACAGGGCCAACATGCTCCTCCTGCTCAGCCTCCAGACCAGGCACCTTCAGGACATGGACTGCTGTTGTGAGTAGCAGTGGGTGGGAGGCTTGTTTCCATTGTGCCCATATTGGGGCCCATGGAGAGTCCACATCACAGACCACACACACCATCCACGGTGTTTACCCACCACATGTGTCACATACCACCCCTGTAGACTGTCCTCTATATCTAGCAATCCTGACCACATCCACATGTGTACCTGCCATACTTCCCCATATTCCCATTGCATACTTTACAGATGGGGCAATGTGGTCCCAACAAGGGATTAAGATGTGACATACCTGTCCATGTTGCGCACCTTGCCAGCTGTAGATATCTGTGTGTATTGCTATGTGTGCTGGTGCCTCGCACATAGCATGCATCACTGTGGTAGTAATATAGGGGACACGTCTTTATATACATATATGTTTGTGTGTGTGTTTGTATATATGTAGATATATGCATATAGGTATATATCTATATATGTGTAGATATATGTGATGTTGTATATATGTGCACATATATATGTCTACACATGGGTATATGTATATTTCTGGACATACATGCTGATATACATATATATCTTTATATATTATATATGTGACATATGTACACATATGCATACCTATGTGTGGGGTACATTCAGACATCAGCTCCACAATCTCACAACACCTTCCTGCACAGCTGCACTGTTCTGCCTTGCTACAACATAGACAGTTGCCACATATGGACACGGCCTGGCATGGGGGGGGGGTATATGTAGGACCCGATTGCAGGCAACCCTATTACACACCTATGGCATTCTGGCATGCTACATTACAGATTAACCTAAGTATCCTGCCAGTGGTGGCCCGTGGCTCCCACATGTCCATCATAATGGCATTACTTCCACCACCAGCTATTGGCCACGTAATATACATACTTTCCATTACACAACACATGCTATGATGGCTTACATCTTGTCTGTCAGTGCTGACCTGCACAGTTGATGGCTATGACCCACTACCCACAGGGACAGACACTATGGTCCATAGCAGTTGTTCAGTTGAATATCATCACAACAACACTTGATGGCACATATAAATCATTCCACATCATCTATCCCATTATTATGGAACAGGTACTACATTCTATTCCATGTATATATACATATATATATATATATTTATATATACTTCACATACCTGTTGTGGGAATGATGTCTTATTGAATTACAGCTGGCTAAATGCCTTTGACTTAGGCTTTTATTTTGAAGAGTTTTGTCTTTCTTTCTCTCTTTCTTTCTTTCTTTCTTTCTCTCTCTCTCTCTCTCTCTCTCTCTCTCTCTCTCTCTCTCTCCAGTAAATGGATTGAGCTGCTTTGAATAGATTGCAGCATGGCTTTAGTAGGTGATGCACATGATCAAGTGATGGCCTCTGCACCAATCAGTGTCCCCCACTTGCTAACTTCATGCAGCTTGCTGTGTAGTACTTCCAATTACCACTGTCTTGGCAGCCACCTACTATAAATCCTTACATCATGTGGGCGTGGTCCCTTTACCTTTCATGTGTGATGGACATCCTTCCTGTGTGTGGGCATCAGTGTTACAGACAGCAGGTAGCAATACCTCTTACAGGAGAACCGTCACACTCAGGCCAGCTACATATTTGTAGGAGGTTCCAGAACTACAGACAGAGTGTGAGTAGAGTTGTGTTATGCTTTGTATAGTACTGGTGTTACAGTGTGTGTGTGTACATACTAGTTTACCTTGGAATGCAGTCTGTCTGCATAGCTCTCAACTGTGGCCCTATCCTCTTGGTGGCCAGAGGTGTGCCTATCATGTTTTGTCTGTTCTCCACACAGGTCCTTTGTCAGATATTTCACTGGAAGTGTATGTGTTGAGTGCTATCAGTACATGGCTACATCCATTTATGTTTCTAACCTCAAATTCCTGACTAAGGGTATGTTGCAGACTATTCTGTAACACCAGTGACTTGCTTAGTGTATGGCAACAGTTTTCCACATATGGGCCTGTGTTCCAGCCTCTGTCCTCCACCTACATACCAAGCTTTGCACATGACATGCTATCAGGGGCTGTTCTGTAGTGGGCTGTGAGTATATCACACTGCCATTCCTGCCATCAGTCCACTGCTGTTGTATCCCCACACATACGGTGGGGCTGGGGCCATATATGTGTGGGCTTCACCTACACAATACATATGTACCCTTATGCACTCCAGAGGCCAGTGTACGTAACAAGGTATCTGGATGTACAGTACCATACAATTCACCTATATTTACATTACTTATATAAATTGGATTAATGCAGGCCTACTGCCTCCTGCCATACAGATGGTTCTGTTTGTCAGTGTGCTTGTGATGGTGTCAGTTATGCCTTGTTATGTAACAGTTACATCCCACTTGGTCAACTGAAATCTTTACCACCTAGTGATTGTGTACAGAGTGTAGATAGAGGCTGCTGAACTATGCACCTGCATTCCTTACTGTTGATTGTTTGGTATCCTGTGGCCCAGTCTGTATTTACTATTATACAATTTGAAGGGCTTGGCCTGGACAGCAACAGATGTGAACCTTTCCAGACCACTGTATTAGTATAACTGTTTCACAGTTGCATTACTCTGTTTATATGGATGTCAGTGTCTGATCAGCTATATGACATGGCATATAAAACTGTAATAGTACAAAAATAAAGGATTTCCAGTTCTGCAAATATGTGTGTGGTGTTTTATCCTATGACCTCTCTTTGGGTATATGTTGCAGGCAACGATTGTCATTTTAAGGGTGGTTCATACAGTGTCCAGTTGTTAAGGTGTTAACTGTAGGCATAGTGGCTGTTCCATACATATCTCTGCGTGTGTATGTGTAGTCACATGTATATATATATATATATATATATATATATATATATATATATATATATATATATATATATATCTGTATCTGCATATATGTGTCTGTGTATATGTATCCTGGGGATGTTGATTGCTTCCACATTTTACATTTCCTATGGGAGTCAGACTGTACTGCATGTTTTGTTACCAATGCCAGCCTGACATCATACAGGTGGGATGTAGTACTGTTAACATCTTGTACCCATGTCGTGTCAGGTCCTGGTTATGGGCTCTGCAACACTTGGTAGTGTATTGCAGGGTGGACGTATTTGATTGTGGGGAGGTATACCTGTTCATACAAGACATATATTGTTTGGGGCATCTCAACCCCATTAACGGTGCAGTTGGACATATATATCTTAGTTATTTTCCCATTATTTACAGATGTATGCCCATATATACCTATATAGATATATATATCTGCTTACATATATATAACTATGTCTGTATATACCTACACACATATATATATATATATATATATATATATATATATATATATATATATATATATATATATATATATATATATATATACTTACATATATGTAGCTTGCTGTGTATATTTAGACATATAGGTGTAGAAATATATATCTATAGATGCAGGCTTCTGCATGTATATATGTTCATATATATTTATAGATATGTGCACATATATATATATATATATATATATATATATATATATATATACATACATACATAGACATATATAGATATGTTGTATCTGTTGAGATATTAATATATTTACACACACACATACATCTAAATGTTGGAATACATTTTCTGTACTGTTGAATGACTGGGCTGGATGAAATGTTTTTGAAAACATCAGGGTTATGTATATCTGACATGGCTTAGTGGTGCATCACTTTGGCTATGGAGTGCAGGGTCCTGGGTTTGAGCTTTACAGAGGCTGTTTAGTTTGTTGCTGGGCAGAACATGGGACATTGGATACAGAGTGATTAAGGCACTTTAAAGCAGTTGTAAGCATGTTTGCACAAAGATAAGCACTGGTAAATTCCGGTTACAGTTTCTCATACTCAGCTTCTAAATTGCTTAATCTGTGTAGGCATAGCTTACCTCCACTCAAACAGGCTTAAACCTGCTTACTGCTGCTTAAAAGTACTTACCCCCACACTAATTTCTTTAAAAGAAAAGAAAAAAAGGGTTGATAGGAAAGTGGTGAAATAAGGGGCACAAAGAGGGAAAGACAGTAGGGGAAATAGCCAGGGATGTGCAGGAAGAGTGTAGGGAAGGTTCATAGCTGCCCATTTCTTCTACAGCAACAGCTGTGCATATACACTGAATTTGGAGGTTGATTTGGACACTCAAACTCCTGGAAGAGGGTGTGGACAACAATAATACGTTGTGATGCCAATTAGACCAGATTACATGTGACCAGTGGACATGTGTGCGAAATGGACAGCTATGTATGGGGCAAGATTTTTTTGTGGGAACAGATTGCCCTTTTTTTAATTTCAGGTAAGAGTGGAATGTTGGGGAAGGGTAGTAGGTATATTTGGGGAGGTAGGTTGGGTAGGTTAACAGACAAGACAAGACACATACAGGGGAGGTATATGACACATGTGGGGGGTAAACACCTTGTTGGGGAGGGATGTTTGGAAATCAGAAGCCCACAAGCCCCCTAGTGGAAACAGTGGGGCTGAGGTCCCCACCCATGGCGGTCACCACTGCACCTTCACAGCCCCGAAGGTGGAAGGAGTCGCAGAGCCAGGCTAACTCTCTAATTGCGACACTCGGCCCTCGAGCTGGCATAGAATATCACCAAACTACTGGTTGATAACTCTAGGCACCACGACCCTGACCTGGCGATGGGTGACAAGTGCATGTCCGCTCCCACTCCCGGGGGGGTGAGCCACATCCCCTGAGGTAGTTCCACCCTAGGGTGGTGCAGGACCAACAGACACGGAGGTCCCGGGTTGGGCCCCAGATATGCTGGTGCCTGGTGCCACGGCCAGCTGAGGTGGGACAGGTGGGTCCGCTGGGACCAGCCTTCCCAAGAGTGCTATAGTGTTTAGATTTCATCATCATATGTGGGTTAGTAATAGTCAACACATTCCAGGGTTAGGTATAACAGCATGCATAGATATTCCCATTCACCCAGACACCAGATACTGAACACTTGCATATTAAAAAGAACACATGCATATATGGGACCACAGTGGTAAGAACAGCATGCAGGTACATTGATGGCACCATGCCACCATTGTTGGAATAATTCAATATAGCACATGCATGGGAACCATTAAAATATTTATCAAACAATTGGACATTATCAGAACACCGGTGTCAGTACATACCAGTTGGGGTGGGTATGCTGATTATTGTTGGAGATATGGTGGGGGAAGAAAGATGTCAATTAACAACTAGTATATTCCTGTAGTCAACATTACTTTCCTAGTCAGTGCTGTTATCTGTACGTTACAAGTCTTACTACACTACCCTATAGCCTTAGTTTGGACAGTGATATGGCTGTCATTATCGTTACACATGAACCGGTTTTACCTGCACTATACACCTCTTACCCAGTATACCTGTAGAGGGAATGTTTAACACTAACTGTTTCTACACATACTCCCAGATTCCTGATTAATGTTGTGCACATAGTTATCCAACTCTTTATGCACAGACTCTGGCCATGTGTTGACCACATGCTGGTGTGCTGGGACATATCTAGAATATTGCCCTCTTCCACCTTTAGTGATCTGACACACACATATGCATGCTTTCCTGCACAGTTATATTATGCAGCACAGTGTGGGTGACAGTGACCAGTGATACTTTATTATTCAGAGAAACTGCAGCACTCACAATTCCCACAATACCAGAGTGAACAGTACCAGTACAGGTTATAATGGTCTGTATTTCTCAGCACAGTGTTCATATCTGACGTACTTGTGGGAGCATTGTTTGTTAGCCCTACCTGACTGTTGCCACACAAGGTTCCAGATTACACATTAGTATTATGCACATACATCCAACTCTGTTGCTGTACACACTCTGATCACAGCTTGACAACATGGGAGTGTAGATAGGACATACTTGAAATATTACTCTCCTAACAGTTTTGGGGGTTGCTACAGTGACAGGTGTGTTCTCATAGATGATCGACAATCACTTATATTCCCTGTTTGCTGACTAAACATCTGGGATCATTCCACAGACTTACCAGGGGGACATGCAGCAGATATGGGCCCATATACTGACATTCTGGCCTCATCTGTACAGTTGCGGGGTATAATTTTGTATGCAGCCTTATTCCACTCCCAGGATTCAGACCATGGCTGTGTCTGCTACAACTTAAACACTGTCCATCACAGTTGTGTCTGCTATATAGACATTGTTGTATATCTCCTATCTGCTTTCTGTCTTATTAATCCCCTGTACTTTTGCATTCTGACCTTGTATTACAACACTCTTATACAGATTTCCTAGACAGTTATATGTTGTAGGACAGTGTGGGGGACAGTGATGTGTAATACCTCATTATTCAGAGCAACTGCATATCATTCTTGTATTTCTGGGCACAGTGTTGGTATCTGACAGACCTGTGGGAGGAATGTTTATTAGCACTACCTGAATATTCCCACACACAGTGCCAGATTCCACATTACTATTATGCACATACATCTCACTCTGTTACCGTACACACTCTATCCACATCTTGACAAGTTGGGGTGTAAATGGGACATACGTGGCTTCTTAGTCTCATAAGATATTGGGGAGTTGCTAGTGTGCCAGGTTTGTTGTCATAGATGTGTGTCAATCAGTTGGATTTTCTGTTTGCTGCCTGTATGTCTGGGGTCATCCCACTGATTTCCCAGGGGGACAGGTTGATAGGCAACAGATATGGGCCACTTTACTGGACATTCTGGACATATCTGTACAGTTGTGGGGTATGATTCTATATGCAGACTACTACCACTGGCAGGATTCGAACTGTGGCTGTGTGTGCTAAAAAACAGCAGGTCACATTGCAGTTGCATGTGCTATTTGATTTTTGTTGTCTGCAGCTTCCCTGTTTACTCTCTATGTGTCTCTTAGTTGTACTAAATGGCCTCTGAGGATTACACCTGTCATATACAGGCATTCCTACACATTCAATTTATCATGCACGGTGTGGGTAACAGTGCTTAATACAACAGTTCTCACCAGTTTGTGGTATGCTAGTGGCACTGGTGAGGACATGGGCAAGATGATCCCAGGCCTCTGCCTTATATTGGGAGCCCTGGTACTGGCCCTGCAGCAGTCTCTGATCATGGTCTTTGACAAGGAGTCCTGCCATGACCTTGGACTCCCGGATACACCTGCGCTGCGCCTGAAAGCACACACTTTCTCCCCTTACTACCATAGTGCCTGCAAGGGGAAGCTACAGTTATGAGATGTATTCCCGCCTCTTGGGTTTAAGTAGGGCCGATTTCCCGCACGTTTCCATAATTGGCCGGTTTTAAAAAGGCTAAGCTATGGGCAAACCTGCTTACCTAAGGTTGGCATTGTTTAAAGGGGTATACCACTAGGCACAATGAGTTAGCTGGCCTCCACGTTGCTTACAACTCCTAAGCTGGCCTGTCCAATGCTTAGCATTGCTTACATTAGACTTTGCATTATATTTCCTTTTTGGCATTGAGTTATTATTTATTACACCTTTTATGTATGCCTGGTATCCATGATTAATGTGTACGTACACTCCATGGGGGTCCTTGTGTTTTATTGGGGACTTCAACACTCTATAACAATTACACCTCACTTCTGGGCTTACTGCTGTACTCCACTTCACATATTTATGTTATTTAGTGGGTTATGGAACATATGACTGTATACTGATTCCTTTCACAGGTTCAGTTTGGTTTTACTATGGTGAGGACTTGTTTTCTGATACCTCATTCTTTTGTACTTCTGTGATGGCTTGATGGTTAACTACTGTGACTATGGTGTATAGGGTCCTGGGTTCGAGACCTGCATGGCTGCTTATTTTGTTGATGGGCAGAACAAGGGCCATTGGATACAGAATGATTAAGGCACTTTTGTGCATTTGTAAGCGGGTTTGTGTGGGTTTGCTCAATGGTAAGCACTGCTAATCTGCTGTTGCATCTGCTTACAGAGAGTTAGCTTTAGAATTGCTTAACCAGTGTAGGCATTGCTTACTGCCATGCAAATGGGCTTAAGCCAGCTTACTAGTGCCTTAAATATGCTTACTACTGTTTATTTGTGCTTAAACCTGCTTACTAGTGCCTTATTCATTATGACACTGACACCTCACATGTGCATTTACTGCAGTACTCTGGTTCATGAAAATATGTTATTTAGTGGGTTATGCAACAGAAATATTACTCATAACGTGCTTTGCCATGGAAAATAGAATGTGCTATAGTGGGACTCGAATCGGAAATACCTGCTCGTAAGGCAAATGCTCTGCTCACTACACTATTGCTGTGCTGCTTCATTTGCAAATATCTTCCTTGTTATCCTCTTCAGCCATTTAAGCTGCATTAACCATAGCTAAGTGATGGGCACACCCATGCACCTATGGTTAGCTTTAATTGAATTAAAAAAAATAAAGGGTTTCTTCATTTTATTTATGTATATAGTGGCTGTTGTACACAAGGGGGACTGTTGGTGGGGATATGCGGTTACCTATGAGCAGTCTCGCTCATTTCATACCCCTTTCTGCTGTTCTTCATTGTGGGGGCATGTATATTCTGAGAGCTCTGCTCTCAGACATGACCCCTGCACTCTTACATGCTCCGTGTAAGCCTAGGAGCTCAGGCAGCATACCTCATTACTATGCATGGTGCACTGCCGTCCTGCTCCTAAATGGCTGCCTCTGTGTAGGACTAAGCTAGGTCCTGCATGGAGGAATAATAAATCTGGGGGAGAGAGTGGTATAAAACAAGGATGTCCTGCAAGCAGTATGATTTTTGATATAATCATGAATCATGATGTCAGCTAAGGGAGGATATAGAACGATGGATGAAATACAGTTATCAATGATGTAGACTTACACTGATGATATTGTACTAATAGCAAAAAATAAAGCTTGGATGGAAAAAAATTAATTAGGTACATGGTTTAAGCAAAAATAAAGAGAAAAGTAAAGGATCTGGGTATGAAGGTATTATAGGAGGTATGGAATATAATGAGAAGAGAATAGATATTTTAGGAATAGTATTTGGAAGTACAGAATACAGACATAAACAATGGGACAAAATCATTAAAGAAATCAAAGGCATGATTATATTCTGGAAAACATATAGGTTTTCATACAAGCAGAAATGACATTTAATAAACACCATAATAGGCAAAATAGCTTATATAGCAAGTTTTTGCACGATGCTAATGAAACAGCTTTTCTTCTTACTGATAAAGAGACATTTTGTGACATTATTTTTGAGACTGGTTCTGTTCTGGAAAGTTTCTAGGGGAGTATGAAAAGAGAAAGAACTGTAATCCATGGAAGACTTTTGTGGTTAAAGCATCTCACAGAGAAACAGAAAAGAAAATATATAATCAATTTTGAATTGAAGTTGAAAGAGTCGTTAAAGAGACATTCAAGCAAACTTTGTGAAGAAGTCACGGACATTAGCAAAGGGTATGGTAACAGAGAATTATGGACTGGTGGATGGAACTGTCATTTTACTGAAAATGGAGAAAGAAAAGAATATTCATATTCTTAGTATGATAAATGTAGAAGGTAACAGGAATATTGTAAAATATTGAAGACAACCTAAGGCATGTTTTTCTCTATGGAAAAAAGATTATTTAATAAATAACCGTGATAAGATGACATATTACATTTGTGGGAAAATAGATCTTGATGCAATAAAGTGTGAATTGAGATGTTATAAATATAGAAAATTGGGCATTCATGAATGGGTTGTAATCTAGAGAAAAATGATGAACAATAAAAAGTGAGGATGGTATACAGAAAGAAGAAATGGTACTAATAAAAGTTAAAGAGGAGGTAGGAAAGCAAGATCAGGGCAAAAGTAACAATAATGATAAAGAGAAAAAATATAACAGAAGATATTATAGAAGAAGGTTCTGAAATTAGTAATGAGGAATATATAAACTGGAAAACAGTGAAACATAAAAATAATTAAATTGGAGAAACAGTAAGAGAAAAAAGAAAAGAAAGTTTAAAGGGGTACGTGTAACAGAGAAAAAGAAGGGATTTGGGTAATACAAATGAGATAAATGCTCTAAATGTACATAATGTCTGGTAAGCTACAACATAGACATAATGACAATTTTAGTGTTATTTCAGTAAATGTAAATAATATTAAAAATATAAGTCAAAGAATAAGCATCCAAAATTGGTGTAGTATCTGTGATGTGATCTTGTTGAGAAAGACCTCTCCTCTAACTAGAGAAGACTGTCGAAAACTGGGTAGCTTGTTATAGCCCTACACAGATAAGGCTTGATAAGTATTTTGTAGGAAAAGAAAAAGAAACAGAAAGCTAAAGTCAAACATTTCAGAAAACTGTGACCAGTGAACTACTGTCTTCAGAATATCTTTAGTCAAGGCTAAATTCAACAGTTTTTGAATGACTGTCCTTATCAGTTTTTGATTTTTGTGGTTGAATGTAACATCTTAGGTTACTGGCAACACCAGTCAATTCAAAATACTAGTTTGCTAGTTGCTACTGATATGTATAAATAGGAAAATGTTATCACAATGAGCAATTCAAAGATGACAGAAGGAAATGTGATGAGTTTAACAGTTACAAAAAATGGTTATTGATTACTCTGAACAGGAGTAAACATTTTTGATTCTTTTGAGAATGTGTGTGTGTGTGTGTGTGTGTGTGTGTGTGTGTGTGTGTGTGTGTGTGTGTGTGTGTACATGCCCCCATTCAATATACCTGGGGGCTGCAGGTACTTAGGCTCAAACCCTGTACCTGCAGTACAGGGTAAAAAGAGCCTAAAGTCCCTAGATACCACCACTTCTCAGCTTGTCCAGGTTTTTTGTGTTAAGAGTTGAAGGTTGTTTGTGCTAAGAGTTGACAGCTGTAGTGACAACTGAATTTCTATTCCCCAGATTTTTTGTGCTAACATTTGAGAGCTATAGTGAGAACTAAATTTGTATTCCCCCATTATTGGCTTTGTTTCTCCAGGTTTTTTGTACTAAGAGGTTGAGAGCTGTGGTGAGAAGTGAGAACTGAATTCACTAAAGGAAGCTGCTGATTTAGCATAGTGGTATGTTGCTTTGACTATAGTGCATAGGGTCCTGGGTTCAAAGCGTGCCAGTAAAATGCATGTTGGTAACATTTATTCTAGCAACTTAACAAAATTATACAAGCAATGTTTAAAATGTGTCCTTGGTAAGTCCCTAGCCACCACTACTTGTGAGCTTTATCCAGGTTTTTTGTGCTAAGAGTTGAGAGCTGTGGTGAGAAGTGAGAACTGAATTTGTATTCCCCCCTTTATTGGCTTTGTTTGTCCAGGTTTTTTTGTGCTAAGAGGTTGACAGCTATGGTGAGAAGTGAGAAATGAATTCACTAAATGATAGCCATTAAGTTTCAGTCTTCCCATTTTTCAGGAAGCTGCTTATTTCATAGGTTCATAGGCTGGTACTAGGCTATCAGCCCTAGGGCCTATACAAGCCTAGCCATAACAATTCCCTGGCTATTTCTTCCCACAGTATTTACTTCCCTGGACCCCTGTCTAGCAGGGTGACTGACGTGATCCCCGGGGTGAATTTCCTTTCTCCCATCCAATCGTCAAGGTTCCTTTTGCAGAGGACCAAAGAGGCACTCTGCTTGACATGTATGGGTAATCTATTCCAGAGTCTGGGGAGTCTCTGGGTCAGGAACCTATCCCTCCAGCATGTTTTGTTTATTGTGATGACAAGGTTTAGCTCCCTGGAGCATGTGGCTCTGAGGGATTGGGATTTCTTTAAGTGTAGCATGTCCAACAGCTCTGGGTTTGACATGGTCTTGTATGTTATGCAGAGATCGCCTCTGAGTAGATAATATGCGACAGGGTATAGCTGGAGTTTTTTAAGGCGGTCAGCGTAGGGCATCTGCTTTAGGCCTGTGATTCTTTTAGTGAGGTATTTCTGTGGCCTTTCCAGTTGTTGCAGATGTCTTGAGAGGTACATACCAAACGGGGCATTGTATTCTATAATGGTTCTAATGAGGGATGAGTACAGTGGGACAATGACCTCTTTTTTCTGGATGAAAAGCCCTTAGTGATGAGGTGTGCCACATAGAAGGATTTCCTGACTGTTGTGGCGATGTGGTTATCGAAGGTGAGACCGCTGTCCACCTGTGTCCCTAAGTCTCTTATCACATTTTCGGTGTTTAGTGTACTGCCACCTATATGGTAATTCACGGATACATGTTTTTTCCCAAAGAGGATAACTATACATTTCTTGGCATTGAGCTTGAGCCCATGGCTCTGGCACCAAGCATCTGTTTCTGTAAGGCCCTTTTGTAGAGTATCCACATCATTTGGGGATTCAATAATGGTTCCCAGTTTGCAGTCATCTGCGAACTTTGTTATCCAGAGTCCCTTAGTGTTGGCCTGTACTTCAGAGAAGTAGATGCCAAACAAGAGCGGTCCCAGGACTGAACCCTGAGGTACTCCACTTGTCACTTGTCTGGAGCTGGATTTGGAGTCAGCTACTTTTACAGTGTGGGTTCTATCAGTAAGCCAGTTAGCAACCCATTGGGTGACGTAGGGATTAATGCCCAGCTTAGTAAGTTTATCTATGATTCCAGAGTGTGGGATGGTGTCAAAGGCCTTGGCAAGGTCTAGATAGGCTGTGTGGACCACCTTACCCTTGTCCATGGCTCTGGAGACTGATTTGAAGAAGTCAATCAAGTTCAGGAGACAAGATTGGCCCTTCACGAACCCAAACTGGGTGGGGTCCAGTGTTTGAAGGTTGCCAATGTCTTTGTTTATAAGTTCTATGATAATACGCTCCATGGCCTTGCAGATAAGGCTTGTCAGACTGATGGGACGGTAGTTTCTGGGATCCAAGGTGGATTCCCCCTTGTGGAGTGGGATAACTGTAGCTGTGCTCCACTCAGTGGGCACGAAACCTGAGGTGAGGCTATGATTAAACATGACACTTAGGTGAGGTGCCAGTTCATATTGTAGTTCATGTAGTACACAGCCCGGGATGTCATCTGGTCCCATGGATGCTGTATTCTTAGCTTTGGGGAGTGCGTTTTTTACCTGTGTGGCCATTATTACCGGAATTTGGCAATCTTCCGGTATTGAGATGGGCCATTTAGGGGGTGAGAGGGGGGTGAAGTTGGCACTGAATCGATCTGCCAGGATATTGGCAATATCCTTGGGATCAGTATATTTAATGCCATTCTGTTTTAGCTCAGAGCAGATCTGAGCATTGCCATTTAGATTCTTGACATAGTTATAGAATGCCTTGTGGTTGTCTTTGGAATCTTTGGCAATTTTATTTTCGTAACTAGCTTTGGAGGATTTTCTGAGGGATCTCAGTTTCTTACTGAGGCTGGTAAGGAAGTTTTTTGCATCCTGGGGTTTTCCTCTTTTCTGCAACAGTTTCTTCCTTTTGTTGTAAAGTTTGTTTATGGCAGGGGACCACCAGATTGGCTTCTTTTTTTTTGGATGAGAGCATCTTGGTTCTATTTGGGATGGCACGATTTATGCATGAGTGGATGTGCTCGTACAGTGCCTTAGTGTAGGATTCAGCAGTTGAACGTTCAGCTCCCATCTGCATGGGTGTCATGAAGTTTGTCACTTCTGACTTGAGTAGCATGAAGTTGGCTTTGGAGAAGTTTTTTATGGAGGTTTCCTTACTGGGGGGAGGGGTTGGGATATGGATGTTAAGGGTGATTAGCTTATGGTCAGACATGACTAATGAGGGGGTGACCATAGGTGTGGAGCATCGATTTCCCATGTTGGTAATGACCAGGTCTAGGATATTGGAGCCCCTGGTGGGACTATGGATTAGTTGATCCAGGGCGTTGGAATTTATGAATTCCAAGAACCGTTGGGCAAAGGTGTTGGTACATGAGTAGTTTTCCCAGTTAATGGCAGGGTAGTTAAAATCACCCAGTATTAGGGTGTTTGGTTCTATCTTAATATTTTCCAGAATGTTTAGAAAGGTGTAGTGAGAATCTTGGGGTATGGTGGGGGATCTGTAGCAAGCTACAATTTGGATTGCAGTCTTACCTAGTGTTAGTTGCACCTGGAGAATTTCAGATGCATTGTGTTGGGCAACTAACCTGGTGGTGTGAATATCCTTGGTGAATATTGACACCTTTATTGTTTCGGTCCTGCTTTGGTGGCCGAAAAGTGTGGTAAGAGTTGTAGCCTGGTATTGCAGGGGTGCTCTCTGGAGCCTTGAACCAGGTCTCAGTTACTGCACAGATATCGATGTTCTCCATTTTTAGGACTGCCTCGAGAGAGTGCATTTTGAGGTTTAGACTTCTAGCATTGAGTAGCATTACCTTCAGATTTTGCATGCTTGTACCTGTTACAATGGTATAGTGGTATGTTGTTCTGACTGTAGTGCGTAGGGTCCTGGATTCAAAATTTGCCAGTGAAATGTAGGGTGGTAACGCAGCATTTTATTTTAGCAACTTTACAAAATTATACAAGCAATGTTTAAAATTTGTCCCTGGTTTTTGACCTTTTGTCCCCCCCACCCCAAAAAAAATGAAATTGAAAATAAATGTGAGATGCTGTGCAAGATGCCTATACTGTCATTCTATTTATAGTGTGGGTGTGGAAGTAAACTTTTATGATGAAACGATTCTGAATTGGGCAGTTTTGTCATTATTGGTTCATGCGTTTTGTTTCATTGCCTACAGTACATCCTACTGGAAAAATGTTCAAACAATAAATTTAAAATGTGCTCTGTCTAACAAGTGTGTTGTATTATACAAGGAATATAATATAATAAAGTCAGGAAGGTGTATCAAAGAAAAGAACACATGTATGTTTCTTGTTTTGTGTTTAAGGGGCCACTGATTTGAAAACAGCCCAAAGGTAATCTTTATCCACCACTGGCCAGATGCATTTTCTTTGGAGGTGGTGTGGGTTTCAATGCTGTTTCAATGAATGTGAGTTTCAAGGGCAGAGAAGTTTTGGTGCCAACTCTATTTTCATTGTGAGACAGTATTGCTTTGTTTAGCAGATGTCTTAGTGTTTCCGCATTGTTGTGCTGTAAAATGTAAAAATAAAATCCAAATAATTATTGTAGAATTAAAGCAGTATGCACACATTAGTGTTTATGGTAAATGGGCTGAAATAACATGGTAATGGGACATTGGGAGGACTGCAGGGGGACTCTGGTGCTATATTTTGGTTGTCTGTTCTTCAGTTTGTGTTTGAAAGTAGCTATTCCACAATTCCATTCGAGTGGGATTATGTAATTTTGCATGCAAATTAGATGTTCATTAACGTACAGATTTGTACCTATTTTTCATGGGCCTTGTCCAGAATTTTTGATGTTTCCAGGTTGAGAGGTATGGTTTTGTTGCATTAAGAATATTAGATTATTCAGTTAATTTTGGGATATGATTTGTTATCCTTGGTTGCATTAACTTAATTTCCCGTTCTACATGTTGTCCTCAGGATTGTACATCTAGCCAGATGTCTTTATCTAAATTATATTTGTTCTTAATATAGTCAACAGAATGTAGTTTGTCATCTTTTATTAATTAAAACCAGTATAGCAGGTTTTTCTCTTTAAATGCGATCATTGTTTCTAACTTTGAGGTGGAGATGTTATTTTGGGTATATGCCATAGGAAATATAAGGAAGATACTACATGCATTGTATGCCAGGTTTCTATATATAAAATTTTTAAAAGTATTTAATACAGTAGAAATGAAATAGGAGGTACCTGTTTAGCGAATTTTTCCTGTAAGGCAATCCATTATTAACCAATGTAGACTGTTGTTTAGTAAGAGATAATTATTAGAATATCTATTATGATCAGAGTTTATAAAAATATTTCCTAAAAACTCTTGACACCTAGCTGTGTGTTATTAATCTAAAGATACATTGTTTTTATAGTTGATGATAATGAATATAATTCTAGATCTGGTAGCCCTATCCCTCCTTCAGTCCAGTCTCTCATATGATGGTTTAAAGCAATTCTTGGTTTATCAGGACACCAGAGAAATCACAAAATTACAGTGTTACATTCTTTAATACAATGTTTTGTGGGGCTAATGACAGTGACTGTATAATATATAAGATTTTTGGTAAGATAATTTTTATTATAGATAACCTCACTTTCATCGTGAAGAAAATTTTATTCCATTTATCTATTAGATGCTTTATATTGTTTATACTGTTAGTATAATTATGATTTCTTATATCTTAAATGTTAGTTGTTATAATTATTTATATTCTTATTTGCATTTATAGGTAGGATTTTTGTTTTGTCTTCGTTTTAAACCAGATTTGTTTGAAATACAAATACATCTATTGCTAAGAAAACTGCAGACAGAGACTTATTCATTGTCATTTAATGTCAGTAGGATGTCATCAGCAAACAGCAGAATTTCAGAGTTTAAATTCTCATTTATGTTAATACCATTTATATCTGTGTTTAATGTGAGAAAATTAGCAAATGGTTCCATGATTATGGTAAAAAGCATAGGTGAAAGTGACCATACGTGATTGGTTCCTTTCATAATTTGTATATAATCAGAAGTAAACATATCTATTTTAACATATGCAAAATAATTATAAAGAAGATTAATAACATGTGAAGCAACTTGAGAAATTATATTCTTCTAAAACCAGCCAGAGATATTTCCAGTTTACCAAGTCAAAGGCACTGTTAATATCAGAACTCATTAATGTTAAGTTCTCTTTTGTTTTATTTGCATAGTCAATTTATTGTGATTATTCTTTTAATATTATCATAAGTATATCTGTTTAATCTTTGTCAATTATGGAGGGTAGAACTTATTTTAATCTATTAGCATGAATTACCATGAACAATTTATAATCTACATTTAAAAGTGAACTTGGCCTGTATGGAGAGTATTCAGTAGGACTTTTGTCACTTTTTTAAAATTGAAGAGATAAGGGTATATTTCTAGGATGGAGGAACTTTAGCTAGGTCCTTCACTATAAAAAAAAAAAAAAAAAAAAAAAAAAAAACTTCTGTAGTAGCTTCTTTGTGTAACAGATTATAAAGTTCAGATATAACCCCAAAAGTTTTGAAGCTATAAAATATGTAACTTTAAAGATTTGGAATAATAACTTGTGGAGATATGATCAAGGTGTATATAAGATTGAGACAGATTATTTTATTATATCACAATGTTTAAATATAGCTAAGAGTGAGACACTTGTAACAGGCTTTTCAGATCACTCAGCCATATGGATAGAGATACAGGAAAATACAGAGTATATTAGATTGGGAAAAAGAGCAAAAATAAATAAATGAGAAATTATGGTATGAAAATGGAAAGAAAATAAGTATGGAATTAGGGAAATATCACATTTCCATTAGTGTGTGTTATAAAAATTGGTGGCCAGCTTTTAAAGAAAAATATAAAAAAGTTTTTTTGGAGTGGCAGTTGGGTGTAAGAAAATTAGTAAAAACAAACTACAAAGGAATGTGTATAGATGATTTAAAGCATTTGGAAGGGAATAATAGAGAATATTATATACAGTAATCTCTCAGTTAACCTGTACCCATGGGGACTGGTAGATGCTGAGTAACTGTAGTTTCTGGTTGCTTGAGAGTTACTATAAAGTTACTATTAAAATTAGGCCTGACTAACAGTGTACCCTATACTACTTGTTTGGTTTGACTTGTTCTCAGGTTGAGGAGAGAGGTAATTTAAAACTGTAAAAGTCTAAAAAAGCAAGGTATGTTTCTGCGGGGGGGGGGGGGCAGAAAATGCAACACATTAAAAATGTACTGTATTTCTTCTATTTTTTTTTTTTTTTTTTTTTTTTACTGGTTGCTTGAGAGTGCCAGTTGCTTTGGTTCTGGTTAACTGAAAATTTACTGTAATAGAATGGAGAATATGTGAAAAGAATCAAGAGAAACTTAAAGAATTATTCTTTAAGCAACAATATCACTTACAAGGCAAAACAGAAGAGGTACCAGCTTATATGAGTAGCATAGTTAAAGAGAATACTAGTATAATAGACATGAAAGATGACAGAGGAGAGGTAAGAAGATCTAAGGAACAAGTTATGAATGTCATAATAAATTGTGTAAAGAAAATGTTCCAAGATAGAAGGAAAGTACAAAAACAATTTTACGTTAAAAAATTAATAGAACAAGAAAAAGAGTCAAAAAATGAGATGTCTTTATATGAATTAGATAAGGTACTTGGACAAGTTAACTTATAGTCGGTTTCAAGACCAGAGGAAAAAGATACCAATTTTATGAGAATTTTGCAGACTGGCAAAAAAAAAACACTCCCTAAAGTTATGAATGTGTTATTAAATTAAGGTTTTATGTATAAAGATTTGTGCAGTGGTATACTTAAATTTGAATAGAAAAAGAAAGATAAAAATGAAATGAAAATTGGAGACTTACTGTATTGAACAATGCAGATTACAAGACTTTTATGAAAATAGTCCAGAAGAGAATAGAAAGTAAAATTAAATGCATTATGGAAGATAGTATACACAGTTGAAAGGGAAAATGATGTCAAGAATTATTATTAATAGTGAGGGAAATTGAAGATGATATAAACAGGACTGGTGATGCCGAGATTATGACGGGAGATTTAAATAAAGCATTTGATATAGTACAACATGAGCTTTTGTGGGCAATTCTGGAAGACGTCAACATTACTGAGAAAATTAAGAATATACATTGTTTTGCATATAAGTAAGAATTTTAATGAATGGATGGTTAATCAAAGAAAAAGATATAAAGAATGTATTTATCATGGATGTCCTAGGAGTAGGATATAATTTGTATTAGTTATGAATGTACTCATTAGAGATGCACATTTGCGTATAAAAGGTGCTACTTACATTTCTAATGAAGGGATAAAAATTCCAGTTATGTTTACTTATGCAGATGATATTATATTGATTACAAGAAACAAAGTCTGGATGAAATGTTATATGTTATGTACATCAACGTTTAAACATAATAGGCATGATTTTATATAAAGAAAAAAGGTAAAGGACTTTGTGATACAATATGGATAATTGGAGTATCTTTTTCTATAAAAGAAATCTTTGCATTAGGAATACGATTTGGGGGTAAACATATAAGTGAGAAACTATGGAATATGATAATAGCTGAAATAAAGCACATATGTACAGGAGACAGGAGCCTTAATTATCTCTACCAACTGGTACACCCTCTAGTAAATCACTAAGAACTGATGTCAGTCAGTCAGTGTCACTTATTAGTATTGGTCAAAATTTTCTGAAATTGGTACTTTTTTCATTATTGGTTCATGGATTCTGTTTCACTATTTACTGGAAAAAATGTTCAAAACTGCAAATTTAAAAAAACAATCAGGAAGGTTAATCAAAGAAGTTTATGCATGGTCCTAAAAGTGTATGTAGGGGGCAGAGGCTAGAAAACATTCTGGGGACCGAGATACACTTACTCAGCCACTGGCCATCAGTATATTTTCAATGAATGTATGTTTCACTGCATTTTCAATGACTGCGAGCTTCAAGGGAAGAGAAGATTACTGTTGCTTATGCTGTCTGTTTTCAATGTGCAGCTGTTTTGCTTTAACAAATAATGATCAGTTGATTGTTCTATAAAGTTTGAAGGTAGTGTTGATGACATAGCAGGTTATGCACTTGCTTTTGGTGCAGAAGAATGTGGGTTATAGCCCCACACCAGTTAGATGGCTTGCTAACACTACAGTGCAGCATAAAGAGGGTGCTGCATTCCCGTGTGTGTCATCTTTCAGGTGAAACATTAAACTGAAGCTCATAATCTGCCAGAGTTGATGGTAGCCCAACTGGATAAAAAAGATCCACTCAACTCCTATTGAAAATATAGGGGATGTTCCTTAATGCCATGGCCAAATTTCTCCTTTTAAAATAAATACCACCTTGGGTCTTCCCTGAAAAGAGGCTAATAGCCTATTTGGCATGTCCTTGGCAACAAAGAATAAATCAGTCATAAGTTTTCAATTGAATCAACATCTCTGTAATCATTTCAAATGTAAAAAAGAAAATTGTGTGCACACTCTGTTTAGAACAGTGTTTGAGGTAGTTGGCAGAAAGATCCAACTAGTGGGACACTGAAAAGTCTTCTGGCAGGACCTCGTCCATTACCCTGGCTAAGGCCACATTTTACCAGGATTTGGCTCTGCACAGAAATGGCTATAAGTGCCTGGCAGGGGTTGTCTGGATGAAAGTAACTGATCCTGTTGTCACTTGTTCTGTTTAGCAGGCATCTGTCAAAGGATAAATGCATCACAGAATATGCAGACCTTCAAAACTTCCAGAAACACCAAGACTGTATAAGTGGATTTTGGCATTGGCTTAGTAATCACCTCTGCCCTGAACCTCACCTAGTCTAAAACCAACCCTACTCTTAGGTGCATACAGAAAGTTTTTATACTTGTGTGGTGGGGTAGGCACAAAGTCATTATTTCTTTAACAATCCTCCCAAACATCAGAGGTTACTATATCTTGTCTCGGGTTGGAACTGTGGACAGTGTGGTCATTATTTAATTTAATTTATTTAATTGGGTAACCAAATAGAGCACTGAAACAAATGGACCTATTTCGGTCTCTGCATGGACAAAAGCAAATGACAGTAGACAAGTAAGTTAACCAGAAGTATTATGAATACAAACAAAATGTTGTGTGAAGACAGCAATGAATGAAAAACAGTAATAATAACAAAGGAGACAGTATAAGGGACAATAACCATCCCCACCTAGAGTAAGAAGGGGAAAAAAAGAAGACAGAGAAACAGGGAAGGGATACAACACAAAGTGTAAAAGATAGCAAAAGTAAGATTAGGACTCATATAAATGAAGTATATACAATAAGTAACTGTACGTATAATGTATAAGAGATGTCACAGTATGGAAATAATGTGAAAAAGACAAAGGTGCCTGACTGGTAAAGGGGAGAGTCAGGAATTAGGTGATTTCTTTAACTTTCCTCACAACCTTCAGAGGGGTGAACAGAGCATCACTATAACTTGTACAGGAGCATTGTCTTTAGAACTAACAAGTTAGAGAAATATTGTAATCATTTTGTCCTCACAAGCAAACATCTGATGCATATACAGGTGGCAATATTTTGGGGAAAAGTAAATAAGAATGTGTTTAAATACATCTGACAGCAAATATGTTTTGTAAATTTATTTTTGTTAGTTTTGTCCAGTCTGACATCAGAAAGGTACATAGCCTATCTCTGTCTTCTGAGGCTTGGATATGAAGAGGTATGGTATATATATAAATATGACAGCAGCAGTTTGAAATATGACTGTGGGTATTTATACCTTAATTTTAATCCTTGGGTATTTATTCCTTAATCTTAATCCCAGTTTAACACCAGAGGGGGATACCAGAAAGCGGCTACCTTTGAGGTAGGGGGTAGGAAGCCATATGTATCCCTACAATCATTTGTCTTCTCAGTTTATTGTGAACTGATGTTTGGACAGGTTTAAGCATTAAAACTTAGATACAATTTATTTATTTTTTGAAATAAAAAAGTAGGATTGATTTTCTTTACTATACTTTTTTTAGGGCATCGTTGGATTTAAAGGTAAGAAGAAAAGTTTGAAAATGCATCTCAAAGCATATAGAAACTTCATGGCTTCTTGGGGCCTAGTGTCTTTCAGATTACTACTTAATACAGTTATTTTTATTTAAATTATTACTGTGTAGTTTTGGTTAGTTAGGATGTGCTGAAAGTATGCAGGGAAAAAAGAAAAAAAAACACAAAACTGAAGTGTAAAACTAAATGTCTTTCTTTTTTGATTATGGTTTTTGTTCAAGGAATCCCTGTATGAAAAGGTTGTTTAAAAAACTCTAAAATGGACCTCAGAGCATCTAGGACCCCTTGCTTATTGCAATTCTTTCCTCCACAGTTATCAGAATGCAGTCTTACTTAGAATATGTTGAATAAATTAATGAATGAATAACACCAGGAAAAGATCTGAATAGCAAGACAAATTGTGATAAAAAATTAAAAAACAGTAATCTGGATAGTGTGAGTAGGCCAGGGTGGGGTGGGCAGCAGGGAGGGTGGGGAGTACCATGGAGCCTTTTTGCCTAGGCACCAGTTTGTCTATGACTGGCCCTACTTGTTAACACCTATTCCTGCCAATTGCTGAAGATTTTATGGATTTATATCAACTTCTGGCTTGATGGCCAAACAAATACAGTCTAACAAACAACAAATTTCAATTTTATGCCTCAAGGCTGCAGCATACTTCACATACTTCAAAAGCAAGGCAAAAGCTTAAGCAGTTAGAAGTCACATGTTCTGTATTTCCTGTTTTTCTGCAATTATGAATGCAATATTTCTGTTTCAACAGCAACACAACTTGAGGGGCAAGAGTCAAAATAGGGCAATGTATCCCTTGGCATAAAGAAACTTTAAAGAACATTAAGCTTTAAGCTCTGCAAATGTGTGCATATCTGAGAAACTATTTTCACTTTTTAATATCTCTCCTGCTTTTACACTGAAATCAATTCCACACTGCGAACTGTTCACATTTTTTGCACTGAATATGTTTTACATGCTGAAAGACTAAATGAAAGTTAAAAAAAAAAAGTTTTAAGAAAAAACTTTCCATTTAACTCAATGGAATTTTTCTGCTGCTTCACTCAACCTGCCACACAAATAGCAGACAAAAAGACACTCTTTAGAGAAATTTATTATTTTTGTACAATATACACAGCGTGATGAGAGTCGATGTACTGATGTGATAATATTTAAAGTGTTCCATCACATTTTACATGCCGTAATACACCTCATTATGTGATGCCTCCAGTGCTCTCCTGCACTTTCTTAGTAATTGTGCCTTTTTTGGTGCTACTGTTAAAATTAAATCCTTTGTAAAATTTTATTTCTCCCTGCATGACATTACTGTAAAATTTCATTGAACCATATATTTGGTGAGTTCAATATAGGGAATTCATGTAGGTATATTCATATACTTTACCGGTTGCACCACAATACTTGCATGGGTCCATGCCTATTAAAGTCTGTGAATGGATGACATCCTATGACTCAAATGATGTCAGTGAGGGGTACAGTAGAATTATCTGAGCAGATTCTTAATAATAAGTTTCCAGTGTTTTTGTTAAAAACACCATTCAGATAATTTTGGTAACAGAGCATACAAAATACATAGTGGCACTTGAGTTAAAAATGCTATGATGTATATATTCAAACTGTTTCTTACCTCTTTGTCTTTTTCTTGATAATGGTCTTTAAACTGATTTTAATTTCTTGAGTATCACAGTTACATTTTACCAGTAATAGGCTCAGAAGTATTTTATTTTGATGTCCTTGCCTTCACTGCTGCAGTTTTCTTAACATATGGGATTGTCTGCCATGGAAGCTCAACGTCTGTTAGTCTACCAAAGACTACTGTTGCTTTAAGGTATGCCAAACCTCACCCAAATGCTCCTTCCATAGCATAGGGCAGTGGTCCCCAACCAGCAGGCTACTGACCCACATCAGGCCATTGATCATTTTGTACCAGACCACGCAGAAACTTTCAGACAGGTAGTGAAACAAAAAAGTGAATGTGTGTATGCATGTGTGTTAGTGTGTTTGTTTCTGTCTGCGTGTGGTAGTGAATGCGTGGATGAAAGCAGAACAGAGTGTGTAAGTGTGTGTGTGTGTGTGTGTGTGTGTGTGTGTGTGTGTGTGTGTGTGTGTGTGTGTGTGTGTGTGTGTGTGTGTGTGTGCACGCACGCATGTGTGTGAGAGAGAGAGAGAGTGAAGAGTGAGAGCGATCCCTAGCAGCAGCATCAATTAAGAGGTTTGTGCACCTCTCAACCATACCTCACAGCCTCTCGCACAATAAAGCTGGACAGTCGGAGCCACAAATAATTGGGACAGATTTTAAATTTAAAATTGCTGTTATAAAATCCACAAACAAACACACAGCTCGCAGTTCACAAAATAAAAGCCTTTTTAATAATAATATAGGATAAAAACCTCGGAATAAAATGTGAAACTTTAAAATACAATAAGACTTAAAGCTACGATAAGCTCTTTCATCTTGTAATTTGAAACTTCATCGGATAATACTAATTCACAGCCTGCCACACATTTTTTGCAGGCTTCACGGGATCCAATTTTTTTCCTTACTTAGATGACCTGCTGATTCAAGCATCCTGTCCATTTCCCTTCTTCAGATTCTGGGGTACAAATTTCAAAAACTTAAACTCTCGTTTCTTTCTTTCACAGTCTTCTTCCTCTGACTTCCATTACTGCCAGGGAGTTTCTGAGAGCTCTGGCTTTCATTGCATCTGCAATTCTAATGCACCCACTGGCCAAACCTCACATGATTGTCAAGAGCAGATAGATATTGTGATTAAAATTGTTCTGTTTCATTTGTTTGCTCTTTGGCCTCTTCATCAGTGTCAGTACTCTTTTGTCATTCTGCTTGAAAGCAAAGTGCTGTGACACTAGTAGTAGTAGTAGTAGTCCTTGTCTATGGGAGTCATTGTAGACACAGAAGTATTTTATTGTGTTTTCTTTCCTCTTGAAATGTGAACTTCTGCTCACAAATGTATTGTGTGCTGCAGGTCTAGGAGTACTTTGTTTGGTTCGCTTGTAATTCACGTAGCCTTGCCTTAGCATTTTTAAAAGCAGCCTTAGCAAAGTCACGCTCATACTGGTTTTGACTGGCTGATAGATACGGTGAATAAATGTGTTCTATTTCATTTGTTTGTTCTTTAGCCTCTTCATCATTGTTAATACTTTTTCCCGTTCTACTTCAAAGGAAAGTAGTGAAACACTAGTAGAAGAGGAAGACTTGTCTACAGGAGTCATTATAGACGCTGTAGTATTTTTTTTTAGTTCCGTTTTACTTGGAATAGGAGCTACTAGTATTTGGTTCTCTTCTGATTCAGGTAGCCTTTCCTTAGCATTTTTAAAAGCAGTGTTAACAATGTCACGAACATACTGGTTTTGACTGACTGATATGTTGAATAAAACTCTTCTGTTTCATTTGCTTACTCTTTAGACTCTTCGTCGGTGCCAGTACTCTCTTCTCATTCTGCTGGAAAGAAAAGTGGTGTGACAGTGGAAGGGGAAGGTTTGTCTAGAGGAGTCATTATAGACTTAGAAACATTTTCTTTTAGTTCCATTTTACTTGGAATAGGAGCCACTGGTGAGAACCTTTCAGATACAGGCATCCCTGAAACAACTTTTCTGACGGTAGTCTCAACAAATTCATGAATGCTGTTTCTATCAAGTGTTGATATATCATATAAAGAACAGAGCTCTGAAACATTCATATTCTGTTTAAGCTCTTCACCAGCTTCTCTATCCATCTCTTCTCTTGCATCAAAAGCAGCTTGTTTGACAGATGTAGAAGGGGAGCACTCATCTCTGACAGTTATAATTAAAGACAAACTAGCATCATTGTTTGATTTCCTTGTAAATGAAGCTTTTGCTGTGAAACCTTCAGCTACATATACCTGTCCATCAGATTCTTTGAAAGAAGCGACCACAAACTGCGGAATACCTAGTCTTTTAATTTCTGCAAAATATTCTGAATCATTGAGGTCTGTTTCATTTATTTCTTGTTTAGGTTTATCGGTAACTTCTCTAGCCCCATCTTGTTTTGCATGAAGAGTCACTGGTGTTATTGAAGTAGAAGGGCTGTGCTTATCTACATGAATTATAGGTACAGGCACAGAGATGTTTTCTTGTGGTTCCCTCTTACTTGGAGTAGGAACTACATGTGTGAAACATTCAATTTCACATAGCACTGATATAGCAGAGTCATTAATACCATCACCACACTGACAATTGAGGGATGATGATGCAGGATAATTTTCTTTTGGTTCAGTTTTTTCTGGAATGGGAACTTCTAGTTTGAAAGGTTCGGATACATATTCATCTGACATAACCTTCTTCACAATCCAGTCAGCAAGTTCATTAATGTTTTGACTATTGCATGCTGGCATATGATGTGATAAAAAGTCCTGTGCTATATTTTTTGGTTGCATATGGTCTTCACCTATTTCTGTAGACTCCCCTTCTTGTTGTGTTTGAAGTTCATTAGACATGAGGTGAGTAGAAGGGCTGCACTGTTCTACAGGCACCATCACTGCGGGCTCTTCTCTCCTCTTCTCTCTTCTTCTCTCCTCTCTACCTGTTAGGAGTATAGACAAGATGTTTTAGGTGAACATTAACATTCAGACAGTTGTCCACTCAACTCCAGGAGAACTTTCTGATTTGTACACCATTGTGCTGCACACCCCCTTCACCATATCTGCTTATTTACTGTAGTATAAATCGTAAATACAGAATTAAGTATGGCAGATTTACTAAAACTATTTCATTCTAAGCTTTTAAGAAGATAGCTAGTAACATAAGAAGCATTCACAAATCATCTCCTTTGCTACCTGACTGGTACTTTTGGTATATATACTTATCCTGAACAGACTTTTATACCCCAGACATGTAAATTAAATTCAGATATCTCAGACTACATGTTGCATGGCTTTATATGCCCAGTTGTAAAATCTGCAGTAAACTTGATATCTGACATTAGCAAATTTAATTCACCATAGAGCAAAGCTTGTGCACACAGAAGTTAAATGAAACAGTGTCAGTAAAATGTTTTCAAACAGTGCTGGTTGTCAGAGGGCCTTTACAGTGGAGGATAAGGAATAAATGAATGACCATCTCATAGCAGTTCACCCTGTCCCTCTCCAAAGGTTGAGATGCTACCACTGCATTAACTACTTACTGTTGAGGCAGTTCCAAGTGTGCATCCTCAAAAAATGGAATTATAGGTGGTAAAGCAGTTGGCTTAGATGTGTCAAAATGTATGTATTTTTGGGAGGAATAAAGACTTTTTGGTACCTGGTTCAAAATGGGTCTTTTTAAATTGCTTTATTAAAAGAGAAATCCTATGACTAGATGTGATCTAGCATCAAGAATTGCAATAGTAGACATTTCTAGATGTTTAGTGCCATTATATACTGGTTGCTTGAGAAACCAGATTCCTCTCCACCATTTTCTGTTCTACCTTGGTATCCTTTAGTATCGCAAATGAATAGTTAGCAAGTCACGGATTAAAGGAGTTGCAAAATTATAGGGAGTCTCTGGAGCAGAATTCTTTATAAGTCTGGACAAAAGAGAAGTGGAATATGTATCCATTTGCAGAGTGACTGAAATAATCTCACAATACCTGTAAAAGGAGGCATTTTGGATGAAAACCCCGAGCCCCTTCATGTCTAACACATGCCCTGTGTGGTAGAAGATAAAGGCTTTACAGTATAAACATATTTAATAAAAGTTAAGAGTTACTGTGATTATTTTCCTTGAGAAATTGTCATCAGAAATTTAGTTATAATAGATGGATGTATTTGCTAATGAGATTAGATCAGATGCGTAAGGGGCAGAAGAAAAGCCTAACACTTTCTCACACTTTAACATCATGTATAAATTCCTTGATCAGGTTTCTGATGAACTTCCCACTGTCTTCCCAATCATCTCTTCTAAATGAAAATACACTGATAGTCACTGGGAAGAATCTGATGGCCAAAATAACATTTGTTGGCAATTTTTAGCTGGAAAGTCATTAAAATGGCACACAAGCATGCATATTATACCTTTATGATAAGAACAAAGTGTAGCTTTGTACTTTGTACTGCTGACTCGTGTGCCAGTAGTGTTTTCCAGGCCCTTAACCCTTGCCCTGATCCTTAGATTCAACAACTGAGTCTTTGAGAGGCTGTAGCCTTAGAGTTGTTAAATTACTGAAGGTTATAGCAAGGGAGGTAAAACCCCTTTATCCCATTGATGCATGAATATTATTTTTGAAAGCAGTATACCTTGAAATAATTTTAATTTTGAGATAACCAGGTGCAGACTTTTATGTTTCACTTTCACCAGATTTAATCCACTGGTCCGTCTAATAAACACTATCCCTATGTCTCTGCATAAAGTAGGGCTGTGAGAAATTTCTCTTTTTACAAAGGCTTCATATTATTTCCTCTTTCATTCACGTATATAATAAAGTATGTACACATTTCTTCAGATGCTGCCGCTTGTACACACAGTTTATTTCACTATTTTCAGCTGCCTTCTGCAACAATAGAATGGTTATTTCTAGAATAGTATTCTTGACTCTAAAGACCATTGTAAACATTCTTAATCCCATGATCCATAATGTTTCTAAAAGCACAAGTCACAAACATACACTTCTACATCACATGCACACAAACAAACACAGGCACAAATTCAAAGAAAGCTCTCAACTTAGGTAATGTTAGAATCATAGAAGTGAAAGGAAAATATTAGGTCTTGCATATTTTCCTTACACTTTTATTATTCCAACAGTGCCTAAGCAGAGGGCTTTTTCTCTGCATTTGTGTGCATGTGTGTGTTTTTGTGTATGCACGCATTTGTAATTTGAATGTAATCACTATGCTGAGAGTTTCCTAGCTGAAAGGAAAATGCTCTTAAGGGATGTTAGAAAAATATGTATTAATGTGTATATTAGTAATATGCTTAGTGCATTCAGAGCCTAAAAGAGTTAACCCATTTATTCTATTTCATACTGCATAAATCTGTACAAACTGCAGTTGCTTTCTGACCTTGTATTGTCAGCTAAATCTTGCTTGTGCCTTGGAAATTTACTGAGAAGCAGATGATTTCTGCTTGCATTAGGAAAATAATGAATAGAACAATACTGCTTATATGAAACTCAGACAAGAAGTTCCGCTGTGCCATGAGAACATACACAGCTGTAGAAGTAACAGATAATTAAGACAAAGCCTGCTTGAAAATATGAACTGCAATCAGCATTTGCTTGTATCTGTATTAGAAAAGTACCTTGAAAAGTAACAGTGTACAATAGACGCTTGTAAACGGATTAATAGTCACCTAGGCCAGGTTGTTTTTCTGAAAAGTTTCTCACAAATCTAGTCATGTCAGCAGAAAATCTGATGTAACACCTGCTGTAGTACAATGCGTAAAGTTGTGTTTGATTACGTCAGCTTGGAAGGCCATGTCTTGTAAAACAGTATAAGAATGAACATACTTCCTGTTAGTAGCTAGACAAATCCTTGTATTTGCATGTTTTTGTCTCCTTGCTGCAAGTAAATTAAAGTGCCTTAACTGAACCTTACGTGTATTGGTCTTTGAAGTTTTTTCCTTTGACAGATTGGTCCTTCGGACCGGAAATCTTCACTTCGCCTCGGATCAGACAGGCCAGGTGGCTTGAAACCGTACGGGGAAGAAACCACATCAGTTCTTCTTATTTGAAATGTCCTCCGACTGAATTGTCATATAAAAGAGACCAGCCACTTTCTGATCTGCAACTGAAGGACGGGTTTACTTGAACCAGGTGATCAATCACGAAGGCTCAGTAAGGTGAATCTACCTTCTTTTTCTGTTTTAGATCAGGGACTAGATTTGTATTTGTTCTGTTAGAGACTTTGTTTATAAGTCAGGGACAGAAAGATTACTGTCTTGTCATAGATCAGGGAAACAGAGCAGGTAGGCAGTCATTCTGAAGAGACTATAAAAACATCTGTGGTACCACGTAAAAATAAGGTGTTGCGTAACGATTAAAAGGGTAGAATAAAATGGGTAATAATTGTACAAAAAGGTCCCAAAATCCGCCGTTAACCGAAGACGCGAAATACATGCAGTCACAGCGTGCTGATAATATTAAATATTACTCAAAATGGGTTAATAAATATGAATTTGATGGTAAACTAGAGAAATCCTATCTTGTCAAACTTGTCAAAGAGCTTAAAACCGATTCTAAAGGTCGGGTAAAAAAGCAACGTCAATTAGGAGTTCCTCAGGCTCACAGGTGGATTGAGGAAGTAAACTGAAGGGAACAAAAGAGTAATAATTCAAAAGCAATGTTTTTAGATAAGGAGGACAATAACTTAGTAATAGCATCAGCCCCACCGCCTCCCTTACCAGAATATGAGGCAAGTGAATAAGTTAGTCCACCCCTGTGATATCCTGCTGTCACTGTAAGTAGAGATACTACAAAAGCAACACCGTTTGTTAGAAATCCCGTCGAGACCAGGTCTCGAACATGGCAGGAAACTCAAAAGGGGACATTGAGTTATATCAAATGGGTAGAAATGCACGATATATGAGTGAAGAAGAAATATGCCCACTTATAGAAGTGCCTAATCCTCAGGCAGGGCAAGAAGGTCAGGACCCAACTATTCTAGTGTATAGACCCTGGACTCCGGAAGACATCCGGAAAGCTACTGAGGGAATTCCCCATCCAAAAGTTAATTTTAGAAAATTCTTAGAAGATTTGCAAGGAATGAGGCTGAGTTATAATTTAAATGGAGAAGAGGTAGAAAAAGTAGTCAGACAAATTGTGGGACCAGATTGGCACATGATTAGTGGCGACTGGAATCCCTGTGATATTGTGCTCAGGCCCCTCCCACATAGTAGCGCAGAGTTAGACAACAGAGAGAAAGGTCTTACAGACCGAATCTCTGAGAAATGGAAGCTTAGGGCAGACTGGACTTGCATTAATCAATGCATCCAACAAGAAGGTGAGACTGTTGACAGATATTATGCCAGACTATTAGAATGTTTTAATAACCATTGTGGAATGCAGGTTCCTGAAGATCAGACACAAGATTCCCCATATGAGCAGCAGTTAAAGAATGCATTTTTGAAAGCCAGCATTGCACCCATAAGCAGTTTTATTACAAAACACATGGTAGATCATCGTACAAGCAGATTACAGTCATTGCTTGAATATGCTAGGCATGCTGAAAGGCATTTTAATAGCAAAAAGAAGAAGAAAGCCCAAGTATTTTCTGTAGAAGACGGAGCAGAAGTTTATGTAGTACAGTCCAGGAAAAAGGGCAAGAGAAATGTCCAGGGAAACAAACAATCTGATCAACGATCAGAGGACTTTGAACGGTGAAAGAAAAGGGGTAAATGTTTTAAATGCGGTAAGAAAGGACACTTGGCAAGGGATTGCAAGAAAAACAAGAAGGCAACCACGGAAGATAAGGAGGTTGAGGACTGACTATATGGTAGTCAGGAATCACTAGAAGGGAATAGCAGAGAAAGGACAAATTAGTATGTGATAGAGGGAGTAGAGAATGTGACAGAAGACATAGAGGAAGTTCAAGAAGTCACAGATAGTGAAGAAAATGAAATATTGGATTTGGCTTTATTGAGCTTAGAGCTCTATTTAGCAGACACAAAACCAGAAGTCACACTCCTGGTAGAAGGGAGGGAAGTCACATTGTTGTGTGACTCAGGGGCCTCACGGACCCTGATACATCCCTCCAAACTGCCAGAGAACTCAGAGTCACCTGATTACATATTAGTGAAAGCAGCTAATGGACAGCTGTATCGGGAGCCCCTCTCCCATAATATTGTGATAACTGATCCTGTTTCTGGATTGACCCAGAAAAGCAACATTGTTGTTTCTGCAAAATGCCCAGTAAACCTCTTGGGCAGAGACCTTATGCAGCTATTTGGTATAGCAGTAGTTCCAACCATGCAGGGTATGGAAGCACAGCGGCAAATTGATTCCTTTGCAGTACAATTGGAGGGTAAAACATATTATTGGTACAGCCAGGACTTGGTTACGACTGGTCCAGGGGCAGTGACCGAAGAGTTGATGAATGTAGCCATCAGCAAGCTTCCCTCCCTTGACATTGATAAACAACATTTGTTGCATTGCACTCTGTATTATTGTAACACACCAGGACCTGATAAGGAATATGAGCAAGAATTGTTTAGAAATCATGCAAACAGATTAGTATTACGTAATCTGTACTGGGACACAGAAGGGAACAGTGTAGCTAGCTGTTCATTGCCCCAGGAGTTCTTTGCACTTTACACATCTAATCGATTACCACATGTTAGCTTAACTAAGGACAAAAATGTGAAATGGGTAGACTTGGGAGAAAAAGTCACGAGATGGGAGAAACAGACGGTGCTAGAACTATCAGAACAGGGAATACAAATGCAGAAGTTGAATTGGATAACTCAGACCTGCCCAGCTGTACACTTGCAGTCTAGCAAGGACAGCTGATTAGCACTCCTATTGAAGGAGGAAGAGAATGCCTTACAGAATATACCAGGAACTCTCTGGTCAACAGGAAAATCAGATGTAGGACTTATTCATACAGCGGGACCAGTTACCATTACGCCAAAGTCAGCATTTAGACCAAAAAAAAGACAGTATCCCTTAAGAAAAGATGAAGAGGTAGGAATCAAACCTATTATAGCAGCTTTACTTAAGGGAGGGGTGCTGGTGGAATCTCCTGATTCACCATGTCACACACCCTTATTTCCTGTTAAGAAAGCGAATGGGGAGTGGCGTATGGCCCAAGATTTACAAGCTGTAAATGACGCGGTAATACCAAGGGCACCTATGGTGCCAGACCCACACACCCTGTTGAATGATTTAAAACCTCAACAGAAATATTTTTCTGTGGTAGACATCAGCAATGCGTTCTTTTCGATACCAATACACCCTGACAGCCAGTATTGGTTTGCATTTACATTTCAGGGGAAAAGGTACACATATACGCGACTACCACAGGGGTATTGTGAAAGTCCAACAATATTCTCACAAGAAATGGCAAGCAACTTCACGGGATTTACCCCACCAAGAGGTAGTCAGATTTTGCTTTATGTTGATGATATCCTGCTGGCAGCCCCCACCCAGCAAGATTGTAAAGAAGATACCATAGCGCTATTACAATTTTTAGCCATTGAAGGACATAAAGTAAACAAAAATAAACTGCAGCTTTGGAAAAAAACAAGTTAAATACCTAGGATATGTAATATCCAAGGATGGTAGGACATTAGATGAGGACAGACAAATAGCGATTTTGCAAGCACCAAAACCCACTACCAAGAAGGAAATTATGTCCTTCCTGGGTACGACTAATTTTTGTCGGAGCTGGATTCCAAACTATGCCTTGGAATCTGCACCGCTGACTAACCTGATTTATAAAAAACCTATGGCAGCACAGGATTTGTTACAATGGACACCAGAAGCAGAATCTGCTTTCTGCAAACTGAAACAGTTAATAGCGTCCTCACTAGTTTTGGGATTACCAAACTATCATAAACGCTTTTTCCAAACTGTAGATTGTAAGCAAGGTTATATAACATCAGTATTAACACAGCAACATGGGGACAAGCAATGCCCTATTGCTTATTATTCATCACAACTGGACCCAGTGGAATGGTCTTTACCTCACTGTGTACAAGCAGTAGTTTCAGCTGCAATGGCAGTACAGGCTTCAGCCTCAGTAGTGTTGTTCCACCCTCTCACATTGAGAGTGCCTCATGCAGTCGCGATTAGTTTACTGCAAGAGAAGGTAGCATATCTTTCCCCTGCTAGGCATCTTTCCTGTATGACTATATTGTTGAGCCAACCTCACATGACAACTGAACGTTGTACGACTTTGAACCCTTCTACCTTGCTCCCAACCCCTGCAGATGGCACACCACACAGCTGCCTGCAGGTGATTGAGCAAAAGACACTACCTAGAAAAGATCTTACGGATTTTCCCTTGGATGATGCCGAGGTGACATATTACGTGGATGGCACATGCAAAAGGGGTCCTGCAGGACAGAACCTAGTAGGATATGCAGTAGTTTCTGACACAGACATTATAGAAGTGAAATCTTTACCACACAGTTTATCTGCACAGGCAGCAGAATTGATTGCCTTGACACGGGCATGTACCTTAGCAAAGGGTAAATGTGTAAACATTTTTACTGACAGCCAGTACACTTTTTCTACTGTACATGTTTTTGCTCAACAGTGGAAAAATCGAGGAATGATAACATCTACTGGCAAACCGATTAATCATGCACAGTTTATTTTAGATCTTTTAGAATCTATTCAGTTACCTCAGAAAGTAGCTATTTGTAAATGCACAGCTCATACCAAGCAACAGGACAGGATTTCAAAAGGTAATGCGAGAGCTGATACAGCTGCAAAGCAAGCAGCTTCAGAAGCGTTTCTTTTGAATGAGGAATTACAAACCTCTGAGATTTTAGACTTAGAAATGTTAAAAACAATGCAGACACTTACTACGAAAGTTGAAAAACAAAGATGGGAAAAACGAGGAGCAATTCTTAAAAAGCAGCTGTACATCTCTAAAGAAAGGAAACTGATATTGCCATCTAATTTGTTTAGATATGCAGCTTTGTTGAGCCATGGGCAGAGCCATGTCTCAACAGGGGGGATGGTACAGCTGGTGAACGGAGTGTTCACGACATATGGCTTCTCAAATTACTCTAAAAAATTCTGCACGGTATGCCACGTTTGTAATAAACATCATGCACAAGGGGCATTAAATCCCAAGCAAGGGAGTTTCCCTATACCACCGTATACATTTCATACTATCTGTATGGATTTCATAGAGTTGAATAAATGTGAAAATAAGAAGTATTGTCTTGTCATTGTAGATATGTTTTCCAGATGGGTGGAAGCCTTTCTGACTAAAAATCCAGATGCTACAACGGTGGCCAAAGTCCTTGTCAAAGAAATCATCCCTAGATTCGGCATTCCGGAAAGGATCTACAGTGACAATGGCACGCACTTCATGAATCAGACCATACAACAGCTAAGTAAATTTTTCGGAATTTCTTTAAAGAATCATTGTGCGTATCATCTGCAATCAGCAGGGCTAGCAGAGAGGCATAATGGGATTTTAAAGAGTAAGCTAAGAAAGTTAATATCAGAAACACAGAGAAATTGGGTGCACTGTCTGCCCCTGGCACTGTTGAGCATGAGAACTGTTCCAAATGCAAAAGGATTGACTCCTTTCGAAAAGCTCTTTGGAAGGGCTTATTATATACCTCAGTGGAAATCTCTCATGCCCGCAGACCAGGAAGCTGATGGTACATTAGCAGAGTATATGTGTAAGTTATTAAATTTTAAACATTTGTTGCAGTTAAATTCTGTTTCAGATAAAGAACGAACCAGACCGTCAGAAGTGGCAGTGCCCCCTGGAGCGTGGATCTGGCTGAAGATAGTCAAGAGAAAGAACTGGATGTCTCCGAATTGGGAAGGTCCATATCAAGTGCTTTTGTCAACACCCACTGCAGTTAAAATCGCGGAGCGTGTCTCTTGGATCCACCTGACGCACTGTAAGTTAGTTAAAAACTTTGAACTGGACAAAAATCTTGTTACATGCCAAGAGTAAAAATAATAGAGTCTAGAAGAAACAGGAATGCAGAACAACCCTTTCCTCAGAAGTATTGCATAATCATCCTGTTAACTGTATTTGTGACAATAATCTTTTTGCTGTGGCCTTTCCTTTTTCCAGCCACACAGACTGAACTGAATAAACGCGAAGCGTTACTCATAAACTGGCATCTAAACTTTAACACTTACCAGGCAATTAAATATGTGTATGCTGAGACTTTCAATGTTTCGAACTGCTGGATTTGCACAGCTTTGCCAACAGCATACAGGGGGTTATTAATGACTACGGTCCCCCTAGGGGTCAATGAGACCTGGGAAAACTTGATTTATGATACCTCAACCATTACAGCACAAGATAAAATAGCATTACACTTGTCTGTTCCACAAAAGGGAATTGTGTGTTTTTATAAAAATGATACTGTTCAGGTGGGTTGTAGCAATTGCAATGTGACTGTTCCTTATAGATGTTATACTAAAGGAAACAAAGTAGATCTTTATTGTAATACAAACTATGATTCATTTCTTGGATTGATGCATAAATCACTTGATGAAGTAAAACATAATTCAGTTCTTTATAAACAGCTGTCTATAATTGATAGAAAAATGTTTCATGCAGGGCGAGTGTATATTCATAGCAGGGTTACTACTAAAGTAGAGGACTGTTATTTTGTGTGTGGCAGAAAGGCATACAAATAGTTACCTGAGAATTGGTCCGGCAGTTGTTTTTTGGGTTATCTGGTTCCGGCCATACGACACACTGCAGTTTTGCCTCATGGGAAAATTCGAAATGTCCAAGAAGTCGTCAAAAAACCTGTAAATCCAGTGGGACAAATTGATGCATGTTGGAAAGACCATCACTCTCTAGGCAAAGGGCTGACATATATAGAATTGAGTGATAGCGTAATATTGTGGGCAGGCATATTACCAGCATATGGAGTGGTGAAATCGATCTGGGAGCTGAGAAAACTGTTGAAACTTCTCAAAGTAATGAGCAATGCAACTTTTTCTGCTCTTGAATTGGTGACTGATGAACTGAATGCTATGAGAACTGTAGTGCTCCAAAACCGCATGGCTCTCGACTTCACCCTAGTGGCGAGAGGTGGTACGTGTGCTTTAATCCAAGAAGAATGCTGTTCATATATTCCTGACCATAAACACGAGATAGACAATCATCTTGAGGTAATTCAGCAAGTGTCGGCCATGAGGGGGTGGGGTACAATCCTAATGAATATCCTGATTGCCATTTGTGTAGGTATGCTCCTACTGGGAGTATATGTTTGTTGTGGTATCCCCTGCATGAAAAGACTGATTAAAGACCTTATAGACATGTCAGTTTCTGAAACCTTATATCAAAGTATTGAGTTTGAAGAACTGTTAAAAGACTGAAAATGCTTTCATAAGTTTAAACTGAATGATTCTCTTAACTGCAAATCCTGAGTGGAAGAGGTTAGGAGAAGAAAACACACTGTTCATGCTTATTTTGAAAGTAGAATAAAAGTATTAATAGGGGGGAAATGTTAGAAAAATATGTATTAATGTGTGTATTAGTAATATGCTTAGTGCATTCAGAGCCTAAAAGAGTTAACACATTTATTCTATTTCATACTGCATAAATCTGTACAAACTGCAGTTGCTTTCTGACCTTGTATTGTCAGCTAAATCTTGCTTGTACCTTGGAAATTTACTGAGAAGCAGATGATTTCTGCTTGCGTTAGGAAAATAATGAATAGAACAATACTGCTTATATGAAACTCACACAAGAAGTTCCGCTGTGCCATGAGAACATACACAGCTGTCGAAGTAACAGATAATTAGGACAAAGCCTGCTTGAAAATCAGCATTTGCTTGTATCTGTATTAGAAAAGTACCTTGAAAAGTAACAGTGTACAATAGACACTTGTAAATGGATTAATAGTCACCAAGGCCAGGTTGTTTTTCTGAAAAGTTTCTCACAAATCTAGTCATGTCAGCAGAAAATCTGAAGTAACACCTGCTGTAGAACAATGCTTAAAGTTGTGTTTGATTACATCAGCTTGGAAGGCCATGTCTTGTAAAACAGTATAAGAATGAACATACTTCTTGTTAGTAGTTAGACAAATCCTAGTATTTGCATGTTTTTGTCTCCTTGCTGCAAGTAAATTAAAGTGCCTTAACTGAACCTTACGTGTATTGGTCTTTGAAGTTTTTTCCTTTGACAAGGAAAAATACCTAAATGTCTAGGAGATTTTGCTGTTCCAGGAGCAGAGAGGTCTTGGAACCACATCACAAATGAGAACTAATGTTTTCCTTTCACATCTATGATTCTAAGAGATGCACGAAAATTATGTACTTAACGATATACTGAATATGCCTGTGTACACTATTAGCCTTAAAGATGCCTTAGGTAAATGGTGAATACTGCATAAATATGACACTTGGATTGTGTTGAGAAACAGAATTTCAGTTGTCATTGTTGATGCATGTACATTTGACACATCAGTAGATATGTTCACCGATGCCTCTTTCATAAAAAGCAGCTGAAACAGTTTGAATTTCTAAAGAATGGGGAGAAAAAATGCCACTTACCAGGAATGGGTATGGGTTGTAGTTTTCTTTCTCTAGGAATGGGAGTTTGTGGTGTGAAACTTGCAGATGCAGATTCCTCTGCTGGAAGTTCCTTCACATCTGGTTCAAAAGATTCACAGTTTTGTTGACTTATGAGTGTTGATGCATAATGAGATGAAATGTCCTCATACATTGGTGTTTAGATTCTTTCTTGGCTTCTGTAGCCATTTCCTCTTTTTTTGTTTGATGAGTAAAAGTGTGCTCATACACAGGAATGGTCTCTGGATGCACTTTAGCATGACAAGAAGGCTGCTTTGGAATCTTCTTTTGAGTACAAGATGTTTGTATAGACCCTGCTTTCATGGGTACAGAGTCCATATGCTCATCAAGTGATAAAACTGAGAAACATGGAACACAGGAAAATAACTTCCTAACTCTCTTTTTAAATTTCTTCGCACTAGAATACACCTGGGGAAGAAGTGAACCAAATTTAGAAGGACAAGACACAGAATCTGTTTGGTCCACAACATCGCTTGATGTAGTGTCTTTAATTGGTGAAGACACTTGAATATGTGAAAGCCTCACAACTGATTTATTACCCATAACATTGCTGATGTTGTGAAGGCCCTGAACACAAGGCACACAATGAGATTCAGCAGCTACTGCTGGCATGACGGGGTGACAAATTATCTGAAATATCTTTTATTGCTTCAGGTGGGGTAGACAGTGATATATGGTGGAGTGAAGATATTTTCTCATGCCCCTTGGAATTGACCTTCGTTTTTACATTTACAGATGTAGTAGTGATACTAGCTTCTTTAGGTGCACAGAGACTGATTCATCACTTGCATTCCCAGTGCATGTCCCCTCATAAGATCTACAAGGTACATTGTGGAAGAGCTCTACTGGCACTCGATGAGGTCATTCTGTATAGCATTTTTTTGAGTACTGTGTTTCACACTGTCTGTTTCGTCAGCAGAACTTGGGGATATTTTCACTGTTTAAAAAAGATATTTGCATTAGTGCTTCACATACTAGTTGATCTTAGATTTCTCTGCAATGACTGGTATAATTTTTATTTCAGTTCAATCATTATTGTTTCACCTTAAACAGAGGTAAAGCTAAACTGTTTTAGGAAATTAGAAAAATATCTGAAAAAAAGATACTGCATGAATATAAGTTATTTACTCCCCCCTTAATTAAAGTATGTTTGTAGGTATGGTGCTTTGAATAATTTGCTACCAAATGCTACGCAAAATTCATTGTCACTACCCTCCTATAGCTTTCATACAGTAATATTATGTCTGAATCCACACCTCCCTTTCTGCAAGCAAGAATGGGCTGCTTTAAACTGATGCATATGCTAAAACCATTAATTTCCATTAAGTGTGAATCTGTGAAAATGTTAGCAGAAGAGAGCATACATGTAGCATTCATAAATGCATCAGTCTGTTTAGAATAACTGCAAAAAGGTGCTGCATTAAATCTATATTTTCTTTTACTAAATTTTCTACAATTTCTTCACTGACATGCACAGATTGTTATAGTGCCCTTTGTTTCTGGTATATGAGTTTGGTAAAAAGTATATGACACCAACTTCTCTTTGAGGATGTTACTGAAAATGTAAAGAGTCAGTAATTGTCTTAGACCCAGGCTACTGCAGTCATACCTACTCTGTCACTCTAATGAGGAATATATAAACCGCAGACTAGAAGACAGAAGAGATCACCTGTGCATTCTGTGGTAAATATTCTTATATCATGGACATACAGTGATATGACTCAGCATATTATGTGCTGTAAGAAAATGGGAGTGTGTAATTAAATACTCCAGCGTATAGCCAGACTGAAAGTCGAACGAGAGTTTTTTTTAACTATGATGCCAGCAAAACAAGTTTTCAACTGGCTTCAGTATCAGCATGCCATTTGCAGTGGGAATAAGGAATGAATAAATGACTGATAGCTGTACCTGTACAGGTTTTAGGGATGTGGAGCAATCACTGCATTAGGTGCCACTGAACATTCTGCATGAAAGGACTTTGGTCAAACCTATAATTTTAATCAAAATTAGTGTTATGCAGGAATGGTGTACTGAGTCAGATAAGCCTCAGTCTTCCAACCAGATATTTCCATTAGCACTCCTGATACAGAGGATTATGAATGTGTCTCCAGTCGTAACCTGTTTATTATCTGTTTGACACATGGATGCTAAGAAATTCACCTCATGAGCGAAGCTTGAGAGGTGAATTTTGGCATCCACATCAAGAACACATAAATGAAGGTTGTGACTGGAGACCCAATCATAATTCTTTTTTTGCTGTGCTAGTACCACATGGAACAGAGAAAGCTTCATGCTCCATAAAGAATTACAACAAATGCTAAGCGATAGAGCATTTAGACACTTATCAAGGTTTCAGAGTGTGTAGCCATCAGTGAAAATGCAGGTGAACACACATCATGTTATTCAAGCTACTTTCTAAATTTGTAAGAAGGGGCACCTTATCAGTATGAACAGCAGGTAGAACCAAATCTTTTATTCTGTTGCTGTCATTTGCTGGTCAGTACTGGCAGATTTTACAATGTCCCATTAGACCCACCTTTAACAACTTGAGCAAGGACTGCTTAACATTTGTTACGGTCAGGTCTTGCATGACTGTAGTACAACTGATTTGTCTTTTTCGAAATATCAGAGCATAACCACTGTGCTCCATGCACTACAATGTAATGATTGCCATGACATGTTCAAACAGGGAAACAGAACAATATTTCAAAATATGAGTTTGTTTCTCATCTAATGTCTTCTTTGCCATGTTATCAGTAGGACATAGCCAACCCTTACTTTTTTGGAATACAGATCTCCATATTGCATGTCATTAAAATGTTTAGCCATACTAATTAAATTATTTTTGTTAATGCAGTTCTGTATATATTCATGTACCCTGACTTGAAGAATGCATTTAGTCTTTCTTATCTAGGGCAGTTATCATTTGCATTTAATGCTGTACACTACCATCTCTGTGCTGCATTGGCAATCGTTATGTATCACAAAGTTTTGATCATCAATCTGCATCTCATTTACACAGACTATACTTCTATACATTACAATCCGTAAAGCTATATGTTCCATTTTAGTAAATTCTTGTGGCTAGAGGCATAATAAAAAAATGTCTACTGGGGCTCATATGGTTCTTTGAAAAGTTTCCCTGTTCATTATTTAACTATACATATGACATCTCAATCTATTTACGTATAAGACTAATAAACTGTGTTGATAACAGAAAAAAGCAGTGGCTATTAGACACTAACAGGACATATAGAAATGACACACTTCCTGCCTTTGGGCCATCAAAAAACATCTCCCTACTATAAAAAAAAAAAAAAATATATATATATATATATATATATATATATATATATATATATATGTTTTCCTTTAAAAGGAATTGTCTGTAAATTACATAGTTGGACAATTTTATTAAAAAACAGGTTTAGAGCATTATTTAACTGAATTGAAATTCTGATAATGAATAATTCTGGCAGGATATAGTAATGATGAGAGATGATTTCTATTGACCGGGAAGAGCAACTAGATGCATTTCCACTCATGGAAAGGGGAGTCTGAGCAGGGATTAATATCAGCACTATGGTTATCAGGCACGGATGTGCCTGAGAAATGTCCAGCATCTGCCTGTGATGTAACAGATGGTAAGTTGGATGATTGGTAACAGACTATTAGTTTATCATACTTTGTCAGAAGGAATTCTGACAGTGGAGTTTTCAGATAAGCAGTAAAGACCAAGCAGTGATTGCAGAATTTCCTAAACAGAAAAGATGACCCTGTCAATAGAGAAAAGGCATTATTATGATATTCTGCTAAACCCAGTACCTGTGGCTCTATAAACAATAATGTGGGAATAAGTGGGTGGAAATGATGGTGCTATCCTCTGCATCTCTCCTCTCTTCTTTTGCTTGTGTTTCCACCTCTCAATGTGTTCTTTTCTTAGTTTTTCTACCTTTGTGGGGACTGCAGAGTCAGAAAATGAGAATACAGAAGATGAGCAGTGGATCTGGGACATAGTCCAAAATTACAAGCGATAAAGACAAAGGACGTCCACTCTAGCTGAGTCAATATTTATTGCATTTGTAAACATAGGTAAGTGCTTTCATAAATATCTTGCTTCTTCAGGCCATTAAAAAAAGTAAAGTAAGCACAATCTCACAACCAATCAAAGCATAGAAAGTCAGACATGTGATGAATGCACATACTGAAATAAAAAGATCAATGAACAAGCCTCTCTGCTTCAATACCGGTTTTAAAGAGACATGATCATTTAATCCCAGGCTACAATCAGCTCTAAAATCTAAAATCCACCACAGTTTACTACATTCTGGTTTATTGCAGATGTCTCCTTCTGTAATGGTATCATTAATCAACTTTAAAACTAAAAACTTAAAAGAATGTTCATGTCCCTTTTCCATCACGTTTTGCTAAAACACTGCTTGTCTCCTCCTTCTTAATATCATTACATAAGACCCTATCTTTTAGTGTACAGTTCATTTTACTTCCATAAAATCCTTCACACTGTGTGCACTGTGCTACGTAAACTAAGTTTTTAGTTCTACAATCTGCATAGAAATTTAACAGAAAAGGAATAACAGGCCACATAAGGTAGTGTGGACCCCAGCATATGAGCAGGCATTCCAGAAGCATAAAAAGTTTTGGGAGGACCTCCCTGTGTTAGCCAGTCCAGATTACAGCAAATAATTTGTTGTGCAGCTAGATGCTTCAAGCCATGGGGTGGGGGCTGTACTTAGCCAGATTTCTTCAGAGGGAGAAGAGCAGTCAGTGGTTTATCTCAGTCATAGGCTCCAACCCAGGGAGGAATGCTATGCAGCTGTAGGAAAGGAATGTTTAGCCATAGTGTAGGCACTGCAGAAACATCAGCCTTATCTGTATGGAAGAAAATTCACTGTAGTTACAGACCACAGTCCCCTAACATGGTTACACTGACCCAGCCAGCAAAATGCCAAGGTGGTAAGATGGAGCCTAGGGTTGCAAGCATATGATATCTCAGTGCAGCACTGCACTGAGGTTAGCAATGCCAATGCAGATGGGCTCTCAAGACAGGGAATGGGGTAAGATATACTCAGATAGACGTAACTCTTTCAAACAACGTTTCTCAAGAGACACTTAAAAAACTAGCTTTAGTTCTCAGGGGGGTGGTGGGGAGAAATGTGAAAAACTGAAAGGCTGCCAGCCCAGCTAGATAGAATTTTGTAGATAATTCTACGTCATTGTAAATATTAATATAATCCACAGGCTGTTTTACAAATGTAAGAAAACTAAATGTAATAAAAACTGTGTTATATGTTCTGCACTTCAAAAATGTAACCACAGTGCACCCTGCTGAAAGAAAGATGATAAAGTAAAGCATTTTATGACTGTTTGATCTCAGGGCTCAGAGATGAGATGTCTGGATGAAGGAATTCTTTCTATTGTCTTAGAACAATAATTAATTGCTAGATTTTACATGTATAATGTATTTTATTGCTGTGGCTTCCTGTCCAGGTGCAAGCTTACTAAGAAATGTAAATTTAGAGTTTCTGGTAGCCTGGGAGCCAGAGAAGTATCAAGAATGATATAATCTAAAATGTGTCAGCAGTTATTATTATCAATTTAAAAGATCTCAGAGAGAAAGTGAGAGCATTTTGGATTTGTCTGAACCTGAAAACATCTACTCACCAGTACTCTGCCTTTACTCTGTATGTATGAAAATTATTTAGAAAATTGTTTCTTTTAGAAATAGATATAAAATAGCAAGATTTAGTCTAGCTGTTTTCTATATTTATGTCAGACTATTCTACAGTATTATTTTAAGCATTTTCCAGTGATCTCGGAACTCTTGACTAGCACGGTGTTGAATAGAGAAGATTTGTCTTGTGCTTTTATTATGTATTATTAAATATTTTTAAACCTTTCAACTGTGGCTATTTTGTATAGAGATAATTTAAGCTCTAGAGTACTTGTGTGTATTTAGTGATACTGTCCAAGCCACTTCAATAGCTTTAGCCCTGGGTCACACTTACTATTTGGGTAACAGTAATATTACTCAGTGAGATTGGTCACCCTATCGGAAGGGCCTTATTAGTAGCTGATATTAGTAGTTGGTGGCAGCTGGTACTACTTTATAGTCTGGGCAGAAAGGGGGCACAGCTAGATAACCTGTGCCAGCCTTCCCCAGAAGTGTATCTGTGTTTGTATCTAAATCAAATCTTAAAGTGTGTGTGTGTCAGCTATTTAGACAGGGACATGAAGCACTGGTTGGACAGATAGAATGCTGGAGGTTTTAGCTTGACCACTAGGCTGAGATCTGTACCCTATAGCTGTGCCAGTGGGGACTCTTATTGGGAATCTGGAGAGAAAGGGGGAAACCAGCCCCAGACTGACTGTGATCTCTGTGAGCTCTTAAGGGAAATTGTACTTAACTGTGTATGTATTTGTTATCCTTCCAATGTGCATGCCCCTCACTGGTGTTAAGGTGAGGATTGAGGCTCCTTGATTGCTGGGCCAGTGTACGGGCATCACATATTAATTGGTGGCAGTGGTGGGATATCCACATCATATATTAATTGTCTGGTAGTGGTGAGGTAGCCACATCACATACTGTTTGGCTTGTAGTGGTTTGGATAGTGAATTCATGTAGCTTGTGTACAGTGATCATTGAAGGTGTTTTTTTTACTCAAAATCAGCCATGCAGTGAATATTCAGAGTTCAGATTACAATTGTTTTATTTCTTTTGTTAGCTTAGTAAGTCAGGGAGAGCAGGCAAGCATGTCAGCAGATGAGTATGGCAAGCTGACAAGGAGCCAGTTGGCTGAGATGTGCCAGGATAAAGGACTGGTACATGGAAACCTGACTAAGGCAGTCATGATTGCAGCTTTGATCACTGCTGCATCAGAAAACAGCAATCAGGGGGCGTGGCCAAGGATGAACACAGGATAGCAGCAGATTTCTTCAGCTCCACCAATTTCATTACATTGACAGGAATTAATTACTTAAAAAATTAATTCTTGAAGTAATTTTCTTTCTAAATATGTTTGTTTTATATAGTTCTTGAACTATATCTAAAAAAGAAAGGAAATCTTAATAATATTCCTGTCAGAAATTACTTTGGAAATTTTCCTGTCAGTTTATCAGTCTGAAATGAGTTCCAGTAAGACAAATTCTCAAGACTCCAGCATCAAGAAAGAACTTCAGTCTCTGATAATTATAGTCCAGCAACTTACTGCTAAGATGGATAAAATGGATACTAAAATAGACACTTTCATAGAAAAACTACAAAACAAATAGACTTGTTACATATGGACCTGCAACAACAGAAGATCCAGATGACAGGCATAGAAGAAGCTGTGAATGACATGGAAAATAAAATACAAGAAGAGGAAATCAACATTGAGTTTCTGCTGAAACAAAATACACATTTACAAACAAAGCTGGATGACCTGGAAAATAGATCTAGGCAATAACATTAGGATTTTTGGACTGCCAGAAAATATTGAAGGTAACAATATTACTTCTTTTTAACAACATGGCTCCTAAAACTTTAGATTTACCAGACGCATTCTCTTTTGGTATCGAAGAGCACATAGATCTATAGCTAATACCAACTCTAACAAAAACTATCCTAGATCAGTTATAGTTAGATTTCTATCATCTTTGATAAAGAGATGGTTCTTAAATCTGCTTGGGCTAAAGCTCCTGTTAAGTTTAATGAGACAACTGTGCGTTTTGACAATGACTATTCTTCCATGGTAATTGCTAAAAGAAAAGTTTTTCTGCCACTAATAAGGTAGCTTAAAAAGCACAGTTTAAAACATACCTTCTGTTTCCTGCCAAGCTTAAAATCTTCCTTCCTGATGGTCCTAAGGTCTTCGATGATTTAGACTCTGCTTTACTGTTTGTCAAAGAAAAAGGATTTTGGATAAAATAGAAGAAATGGAATGGGCTAGTTCTTCATTAAAGAGATTGGCAACTGAAGCTTCCTGGAAGACTTCAGAGAAGAAGAAGAGACTAAAAACAAATGATTTGTTATATGTTTTTTTTCTCTCTCATCATTTTAGTTCATTATTAATCTTTATGAATATAGTTCCTGCATTTCCAGAAAGCCACAAATATTTTGGAAAAGATTTAATCAAAGTTATTCTCTATGTGCAAAGAAATGTTTTGTTTCATAACCAGTCAAAATGCCTGAGGATTTAATGGCAGGCTGTGACTCGATTTGTTTTTCTTTCTGAAAAAAGTAAGGTTAGTAATTTGATACTTTTTTTATCTTTATCTTTTTTTTTCCTTCTTCTTTTATTATTTTCTTTGTTTAAACAATGACATTCTATTTAGATTATGTAGTGGGTAAAGGGTGGGGAGGGCAGGAGAGAACAGTAATGAAAATATCATTAATAGAATAATAACATATTTATTTCTTGTAAAAGTTTATAAGTTCTTCAAATGCTATTTCTAATTATACTTTCTTGATTATACTGCTTATGCTTGTTTGTAAATAATCTGTCATGCTTTAACTAATAATAATCAGAACTAAATAAGAGTAAATAATATGTTTTATTTTTAACTCTATTAATATAAACAGTAAGTAACATTCCATTGTATATACTTCTTACAGCTTTCTCTTACATTTTTTTATTTCTGCCTCACTCCCTTTATTTTCTACTCTCTTTTCTTTTCTTTATTAATATATAAAAATGCTTTTGACTGTGTGGGCACAGTGAATAATAGGATTTGTATGAAAATTGAGTTGGGAGAAGAATGCTGAGTTTTATTGCTTGTTTGTAATTTTGAGTTTAATTTCACTTGCATAGAGGCTGTGATGATCTGTGGGATACATTGTGGAGGTTCTGTCATGTTTAGATGCATTTACACTGCTAAATGAATGTTTGTCACTAGTTTTTAATAAGTTTCCCGCCAAAATGTTAAGAGAGACAATCTGGGATGTGGGCTGTCTTATGCACAATGTCCTTGAGTTACCTCAGAATCTTCAAATCACAGAATTCTCACAGAGAAACTGAAAGCAGTTAGTATAAACATTGACAAGGTTATCACACTGACACACCACAGATTCAGGAAAAATACTCTGTTCATAAAATATGTCAGTTATAATGAGTTTAAATGATGTAGTTTCTTGTAGTAAGTAAATGTCTTATTTTAGAAGGCATAAAAATGAAACATTTATTTAAATGTTTTTGAAAATCTACTTAACAGCAGCATAATAATCTGTGTTAAAATTTGTGTTCCAAACATATACTTTACTATAACTCATTTAATTCATCTGATTGACAAACATAAATAATCTTATAACTCTATTCTGGAAGAAATGTCATGTGATATATTTTAAAGCAGTAGGTTAGCATGATTGTAAAATCTGGTTACCAATATGTGTTTGCTGTGCATTGTTTTGTATAAAGCAGACAGATTTATTCTGGGGACAGCAAGTGGGATGGTGCTCTGCAGGGACACAACTCAGTGAGATCAGATATATATATATATATATATATGTGTGTGTGTGTGTGTGTGTGTGTGTGTGTGTGTGTGTGTGTGTGTGTGTGAGTGTGATGGCTTTTTTTCTGAGAGTCTGCATGGCTATCCAATATGATTTGTAATGATTTCTATGAATACAATGTTTTACTCTATTGACAAAATGAATGTTTGCCACAAGTTTTAATAAGTTTCCGCCAAAATGTTAAGGGAGACAATCTGGGATGTGGGCTGTCTCATGCACAGTGTCCATGAGTTTCCTCAGAAGCTTCACTCACAGAATTTTCACAGAGAAACTGAAAGCAGTTAGTATAAACATTGACAAGGTTATCACACTGACACACCACAGATTCAGGAAAAATACTCTATTCCTAAAATGTGTCAGTTATGATGAGTTTAGATGATGTAGTTTCTTGTAGCAAGTAAATATCTTATTTTAGAAGGCATAGAAAATGAAACATTTATTTAAATGTTTTTGAAAATCTACTTAACAGTAGCATAATAATCTGTGTTAAAAACTTGTGTCCCAAACATATACTTTACTATAACTCATTTAACTCATCTGATTGACAAGCATAACTAATCTTATAACTCTATTCTGGAAGAAATGTCATGTGATATATTTTAAAGCAGTAGGTTAGCATGATTGTAAAATCTGGTTGCTAGTGTGTGTTTGCTGTGCATTATTTTGTGTGAAGTGGACAGATTTGTTCTGGGGACGGCAAGTGGGATGGTGCTCTGCAGGGGCACGGCTCGGTGAGATCAGATATATGTGTATATATGTGTGTGTGTGTGTGTGTGTGTGTGTGTGTGTGTGTGTGTGTGTATATATATGTGTATGTGTGTGTGTGTGTGTGTGTGTGTGTGTGTGTGTGTGTGTGTGTGTGTGTGTGTGTGTGTGTGTGTGTGTGTGTGTGTGGGTATGTGTGTGTGTGTATATGTATGTGTGTGTGTCTGTGTTTATGTGTGTGATGGCTTTTTTTTTTAAGTAATAACGCAGGTGTTTCTGAGAATCTGCATAACTATGCAATATGATTTATAATAATTTTTATGAATACAATATTTTACTCTATTGACAATAATGAGTTTAAGTAAATGCTCATATACAAACAATTCAAGATTTTTTTGGAAGCTGTTGATAGAATTCACATGACAGAAAATAGATGCATCTTAATGCATGTAATGTCTGAATCATATTAGCCAAAGTTTTTGATTTAAATGAATGTTAGAACATAATTTTCTCTCCTCTTGATTTCTAACATTAAGATTATTTGAATGCTATTAGAATACAAGTGTTATATATTACATAGATCTATATAATAGTATGAACAGTTTTTAAAAAAAAAAAAAAAAAAAAAAAAAAGTTTATTTTAGTTTATATGATGCTGTTTTACCAAATGTGTAGTTTTATCTTGATAGATAATTGAATTGAAAACTGTTAACCTCAGTTAAATATAACTAGTATTAAATTGATAAGGTGGTAGCTGAGGTACTGCTGCTTAGGGTAGGGGTTAACTTGAGTAGTAAATACTGCTCTAAGTTGGAGTTTTCAACTCCAGGCGGGATGCAAGGTTTAATCCTTACATTATTTTCACTTGTTCATTGTTATATGTATATAGTTTTGACATCCACAATATATTTTGTACACTCATTGTCACTACAAACAAAATTGAATCCTATACAAAATCCCATAAGAGATTTAATAAATACAGCTATGTTTAAAGGTACACCTAAAAGAGGAGATGTAACATTATTTATCTTGTTATTTGTTATTTCGATCATAAGATTCTTGATTTTTAAAAATGCCAAATGACATCTTTAAAAGGAATTTCTTTAAACATTAATGGATTGAATAATCCGTGTAAAAGGGCAAGCCTAATAAGATACATTAATCTACACAAGGCCAATTTAGTCTTCCTGCAAGAAACCCATCTCTTGAAAAAAGATATTGATAAACTAGCCACTAATAAGTATACAGTATTGGTTAGTTCAGAGCACACTCAGAAAAAAAGAGGAGTGGCTATTTTATGGAATAAAAGTATGCCCATTCCTAAAACCATTAAGTCTTATCAGGATGACAAAGGAATGTTTTGTATGGTTACAATACAAATTAATGGGAAGACATACACTTTAATTAATGTATATTGGATACCTGGAATTGGTATTAATACAGTGAAACATCATATTGATAAGATCATATCATTCTCTGTAGGGGATATTATTTTAGCTGGTGATTTGAATTGTATACTACATGAAAGTGATACTACCACTATAAAGAAAAGAAGAATTACATCTAATGCAAAACATTTAAATGATTTTGCTAATTCTTATCATTTGAATGATATTAATAATCAGATAGAGTCAAAATCATTACCATACACCTTTTTTCTAACAGATACAAAACTTATTCAAAAATAGATAGGGTCTTTATTTCTAACCAGATGGTAACAGATTTAATTAATTCCAAAATCATTTCATGTCCTATATCTGATCATAACTCAATTGTTTTCGAATTCATGATAAAAAATACTCATAATGTTCAGATCAAAAGGATACCAGCATACTTAACTCAGCTAAAAGACTATAAAGAATATATACTTTCAGAAGTACAACATTTTCTAGACATAAATAATACTCCTGAAGTCTCCATTGTCTATGTTTGGGATGCCTTAAAATCATATCTATATGGACAAAGTATCAGATGGTATAATAACAAAAGGAAATCTTGGGATAAGGAATTGTTAGATATTCAAAGTAAACTAGACTCTTATAAACATAATAATAAAGAAAATATTATGGGCAAGAAAGTTATTGAAGAAATAAACAAACTAAATGAGAAATACAAAGAAATTTTAACTCATAAAGTTAAAATAACTTTAGAGAAATACAAGTTTTGTCTTATTCAATAAGCCCCAAATACTTACATAGACTTAAAAATAAAACAAAAGATTGAATAAACAAAACCATATCAAAGAAATCTTTTCTCTAAGGAAAAGAAGAATGTTTCTAGTATACCAGAAATACTGGATGAATTTAGAAATCACTTTCACAAGATTAACCATAACAACATTAACATGGAACCTAAAGATAAAATAAAGGAGTTTATAACCACAAACATGAATAAAAGCTTAATAAACAACAGATTAAACTATTGGACAAGAGTATTTCATATACAGAAGTTATTACACAAATAAATAAGCTTAAATCAAACAAAGCACCGGGTAATGATGGTATTATACCAGAGATATATAAAATCCTTTCTAAAACTACATATTCATTAATACATAAGGTTTTTATTCTGGCCCAAACTGAGTTAATAACCCCCATCTTGGCAATATACATTTATTTCACCAATTTTAAAACCTAATAAAGATCCAACTAGATGTTCTTCATATTGACCCATCTCATTACTTAATGTTGATTATAAAATGTTTATGAGTATTTTTGCTGATAGATTGAAGACAATTATCCCGGCATTATAGACATAGATCAGACGGGCTTCATTGTAAATAGAAATACTTTTGATAATATAAGAAGAACTTTAACATTAATTGATTTTGCAAATAGGAAAAGAAAGATTTAACACTTATTAGTCTTGATATAGGTTCAGCATTTGATTCAGTAAGTTGGGACTATCTGTTTACCTTACTGAAATGCACAAATTTCTCTGATGCATTTGTAAATTTAATTGAGCATTTATACAAAGGAACGCTGGCTTATATTAAGGTAGGAACATATGTTTCACAAAAATACCCATTCTTAAAGGTACAAAGCAAGGATGTCCACTTTCTCCACTATTATTCACTTTAGTAATGGAGCCTTGGGCTAATTTGATTAGAAACAGTACTGACATAGAGGGTTTTGAAATAGAAGAAAATACAACATCAAAAATTCAACTTTTGCAGATGATGTTCTAATTACATCAGCAGGATCTAATTCTTCTATGCAGTCTTTATTTGATAAAATGATGAATTTTAAAAGTATTTCTGGTTTAATATTCAATGAAGAAAAACTAAAATACTACCTATATATACACGAAAAAATACTCTCATTAGTGATTTTACTAAATATGTACCCAACTCAGGTCAGATAACTTATTTAGGTATAATACTATATAAAGATATTAAATCTATTATATATAATAACTATAATACCTGTTTTCTTAATATACAAAATCTTTTAATACCTGGAATAATATGTTTTACTATGGAGGAGAGACTTACAATTATTAAAATGATAATATTCCCCAAGATTTTATACTTAATACAATCAATAATACTTTCACCTACAAAAATAACTATCAAGAAACTGAATACACTAATGTTAAATTTCTTATGGGCACCTAATAGACCTAGGATTGCATTAAAGAAACATACTAATAGCTGGTCTCAAGGGGTATTTCTTTTCCAGACTTTAATTTATATATTATCTCTTCTATTATAAAAGTTATTACTTTATTAATAGATCGGTCATATGTCAAAATGGAAAGATTATTGGGAGCTAATTAGTATGCACTTCATGAAAATCTCCTTAACACATAAAAATATGATTATAAATAACTCCATGTTGTGGTTGCTAAAGGAATTTTGTACTTCACCTATTACACCTAAACATATGGTCTGTTACCCATTAAATATTATTATTAGTTATCGTAACTTTATATTCATGCACCCTAAGTATAGGGAATGGAATTTTATTGTATTCCTATAATTTATACTCAGGGTATGCTTATGTCATCTACTTCTGAAGGAGCTCATTTAGCTATAGATAATAATCTAAAGTACTGGTATCAGCTGATATCTGATAATAAAGTTAAAAATCTAGATTTCTTAAAACAAGAATTTGATCTAAGAGAAACTTGCTGGTTAGAGGTTCAAATCTTTAGACAACATCTCATTGATAGAATAGATCTAATGTCTATAACAGTTAAAGAATCTATTCCAAAACTGATTGATTACTTGATAATAAATTTACAGCATAAAGTTTCTGATAAAGGTAAACTTTCATATATACATAAAATTATCAGACAAGAAACTTTTTACAATGTAGATTCATACTGGAATTATTTCACCTCTATTAATGGTGACCCACCAACTCAACAAGATAAACAATATATATTGGAATCTGCTTATAGAACTACATCTTCCATTGTCTGGAGACTTTATACATGGAAATTTTTACATAGATCTTTTTATACACCTTTGATGATGAATAAAATTAATAATAAAGATAATCTATGTAAGAGATGTAATGTAGAAATTAATGCTGACTGGGCTCATATGTTTTATGACTGTATGAAGTTGAAAGAATACTGGAAGTCAATTAATGAATTTTGCAGGCTCTTTTACAAATAATTTCATTATTTCTAAGTCTCTTATATTATTCAACACACCTGTACCTCAATGTGTTAAAAGATTAAGCTTCCCTTGTTATGGTCTATCCTAGCAGTGGCTAGGAAAATAATAACTAGAAATTGGATTTCAGATACACCTCCTTCGTTCAATGAATTTAAAAATGTTATGAATATAATGTGTCATATGGAAATAAGCACAATTAGAATGAGAACAACTAGAAAAACATCACATTTTATTGTATGGGATAATTTACAAAATTTGTTAAAAAAATTCTAATTTCAATAGCACAGTATTTTAGTTTAATTAATTGATCTGATTGTAGTGGATGTCTTTGTAAATACTTTAGTTGTTTTGTTGAATATTATAATAATACCTATTTTTAATTATTTGTATAAAATTGTTATGATATTTCTCTTATATGTTAAAACAATAAACTTGTTTTGAAAAAAAGAAAACAGCAATCAGGAGGACGATCAGACTGGCCGTGGAGATGTACAACACTCACAGAATGGACAGCTCAACCTTTCTGCAGAGGACTTAAATATCCATCTGAAGCTGAAGAGCCTTGAGTTGGAGGCCTGGCATTTGGAAATGTAAGCTGAGGAGAAGGAGAGGCAGAGGCAGCAGAAAAAGGAGATGCTGACTCTTTTCCAGAGTCATGAAGGTAATGGAGAAGGGAGTAACCGGACCCCTGAATCACAAAAGGTCAATAAATTTCTTCCACAGTTTACAGAGGGGATAATTTTGATAGTTTCATTCATATGTTTGAGAGGGTATGTAAGCAGTATGATGTTGACCAAAGTCTCTGGGTATGGTTCCTGACCCCCTTACTCCATGGTAAAGCTCTAAATGTCCAAACTGTCAGACAACGATTTCCTAAGTTATACTGCTGTTAAGAATTGTTTGCTAGAATTTTTTAAACTAACAGCTGAAGGTTATAGGAAAAAGTTTTGTGAGCATAGACGCAAGGCAGATGAAAGCATGTGTGAATATGTTGCTGAACTGAGCACTTATTTTCATAGGTGGATGAGTGGATGTCAGGTCACCCTTTTGAAGGGCTGGCAGACCTTTTGGTGAAGGGACAAGCCCTTAGCACTTTGCCTGAGGACATGAGAATCTGGTTAACTGAAAGACAATGTGCTACTTCAGACGAGTTGGGGAAGAATGGAGACCTATACCTAGCAAGCAGGGCATCACTGCACTGGGTCTAAAGAAACCCAACAGAATCTGCCAGTAACAGGGGAAGCCACTACTCCAGGTACACATCCAGGACCTAGGGTTAAATGTTTTGAATGCAACTAGTGGGGCCATGTGGCATACAGATGTCCACAGAGGCAAGGCGGGTAAACAAAGGTGATTGAGCCAGTAAGTGGAAAATACAAAATGCCAATAGTAGATTGTGTTTAGACAACCAAGGTAACAAACTACCACCAGAGGTTATATACTATCTTAGTGAATGGTAAAGAGGCCATTGCTAAGAGAGACACAGCCTCTGACATAGCCATTGTGAAGCCTGCAATGGTTACAGAGGAGCACTACTTGCCTGAGCAGTCTACTCCTGTCAGAGCTTTAGGAGGGACCCCATTCCAAATACCTTTGGCTAGGGTTCACCTTGACTGGGAGGGTGGGAAAGGAAGATAGCAAGTAGGTGTGTTTGAGGATTTCCCTGCAGATGTACTGAGAGGGAATGATTTTGATAATGCAGTAACATGTGCTCATGCAGTTACATGCAATCAGGCTTGGAGACAAGCATGCATGTCTGGTAACCTGGGGGAGACACAGACAGACAGCACACTTTCAACCAGGACTGGTGAGATGGTTATTTCAGGGAGGAAGCAACACTGTAGCTTTGAGACTGAATGTGAACCACAGCTGCTTGTGGGTACTGAAGTTCCCTTGGACAGATGGACTGCAGGGGTAGAGGTGAGTAGTAGTACCCAGGCTGACAGTGAGGCACCACTGTCAGAGGATACCAGACTTCCTGTGGAAGGGGAGCTGGGAAGGGTTACTAATAGAGAGCTGAGACAGGCTCAGCTCTCAGGCCCTACATTACAAGGCCTGAGGTGGGTAGCTAGTGAGGCACCTGATTCTCAAGGGAAGGGGGAATCTGTATACTGGGACAAAGGGTTACTGTATAGAGAGTGGACCCATGAGGGAGAGCTAGAAGGTGAGAGAATACAGCAGTTGGTAGTTTCTTAGAGCCTACCATCTGGTGCTTCAAGCCATAGCCCATGATATTCCCTTTATAGGTCATATAGGCATAAACCATACAAAGAGACAGATTATTGCAGAACTTATATTGGCCTGAAATTTCCAGAGATGTAACAGGGTACTGCAGGACCTGTGAGTAGTGCTAAAAGGTAGGCAAGGCAGGAGACAAGGTGAGAGCTCCTTTGATGCCTTTGGCTGTGATTGAGGAGCCATTTCAGAGGGTAGCTATGGATATTGTGGCTCCTCTGAGTACCCCAAGTTCCACAGGGAAGAAGTGCAACCTAGTGCTAGTAGATTATGCTACCAGATACCCTGAGTCAGTGATGTTGTCCTCCATTGAGGCAGAAAAGGTGGAAAATGCTTTGTTAGAGATTTTCAGAAGGGTAGGTTCCACAAACAGAATACTGACTGACAGAGGTGCCAATTTCATGTCAGATCTGCTGGTTGGTATTTGAAAGTACTGTGGAATGAAACAGCTAAAGACCACCCCCCTACCATCCACAGACTAATGGTCTTGTTGAGAGGTTAAACTCTAGAATCACGTCCATGCTACCAGCATTTACAGACCAGTTTAAGAGAGAGTGGGACAAATATTTGCCCCATCTGTTGTTTGCTTACAGAGAGGTTCCCCAGGAATCCACAGGTTTTTCACCCTTTGAGTTGTTGTATGGACATAGGGTGAGGGGGCCTCTAGATTTGATTCATGATGAGTGGGAAGGTGAGTGTAAATCTCACAAGCAGTTTGTTGTGGTGTATGTCCTTAACCTCAAGACAAGGCTCAGGGAACTCATGGGCTTGGCTCAGGAGAACCTGGTAGAAGCCCAGCAGCAGAAAAAGGTCTGGTATGACAGGAATGCTTGAGTTAGAGAATGTGCTGTAGGGCAGCAGGTAATGGTTCTCATTCCTGTCAGACACAACAATCTGCAAGCAGCTTGGGAGGGACCCTACAAGGTGGGAAGAAAGATAAATGATGTTAACTACATGGTAGAACTGCTAGGCAGGAGGCAGTAGCACAGATTGTACCATGTTAATATGATAAATCCTTACCATGATAGAGAGGATCTTGTGCTGAATATTTGCAGTGGACTGCTGGAGGAGTCTGAGGGAGATCTGGTGACTGATTTCCTCTGTGAGGCTCGGACTGACACCTTAGTGGATGGGGTAGCAGTGTCCCAGCAGCTATCTCCTACACAGGTTCAAGAAATCCGAGCAGTGTTACAGGAGTTTGGGGACATGTTCACTGGAAAACCAGGGTGCACCCACCTGATACAGGACCCCACAGGCCTATTAGGCAGGCCTCTTATAGGGTGCCTGAGAGAGAGTCAAACAGACTCTAAGGGAGGAGATACAGGAAATGTTGGATCTAGGGGTAATTCAAGAGTTCAACAGTCCCTGAGCCTCCCCATTGGTGCTGATACCAAAGAAGGATGGCAGCACCAGGTTTCGTGTGGACTAGAGGAAATTAAGTAGTCACACAGTCAGATGCTTACCCCATGCATAGGACAGATGAAGCTCTAGAGCATCTTGGTGGGGCTAAGTATCTTACCACCATTGATCTTACCAAGGGTTACTGGCAGGTGCCCTCGACTCCCAGTGCTAGAGAGAGGCCAGCCTTTGTGATTTCTTTTAGCTTGATTTAGTTCACAAAGATGCCCTTTGGGATGAAAAATGCCCCAACAACTTTCCAAAGGCTGGTAGATCATATCTTAGCAGGAGCTGGAAAGTTGGCCTTTGCTTACCTAGATGATATTGCTATCTACAACCATTCCTGGCAAGAGCACCTTCAACATGTCAGGGAGGTGTTGGGCAGACTACAGAGGGCAAGCTTGACCATTAAGCTGAGCAAATGTCAGGTGGGTATGGCATAGGTCTCCTACCTGGGACATAGAGTGTGGAGTGGTAAGATCAGGCCAGAACCTGCCAAAGTGAAAGCTATTCAGGCATGGCCTACACCTGTTACCAAAAAGCAGGTGAGGGCATTTTTAGGAACAGCAGGGTACTACAGAACATTCGTCCCCAGTTATAGTACCACAGCTGCTCCCCTCACAGACCTGACAAGAAAAACAGGCCAGATAAGGTGGTGTGGACCACATCATGTGAGCAGGCATTCCAGAAGCTTAAAGAAGTTTTGGGAGGACCCCCTGTGTTAGCCAGTCCAGATTACAGCAACAAATTTGTTGTGCAGGTGGATGCTTTGAAACATGGGGTGGGGGCTGTACTTAGGCAGATTTCTTCAGAGGGAGAAGAGCACCCAGTGGTTTATCTCAGTTATAGGCTCCAACCCAGGGAGGAATGCTATGCAGCTATACAAAGGGAATGTCTAGCAATAGTGTGGGCACTGTAGAAACTTCAGCCTTATCTGTATAGAAGGAAATTCACTATAGTTACAGATCACAATCCCCTAACATGGTTACACCAAGCCAGCCAGCAAAATGCTAAGAGGCTAAGATGAAGCCTAGGGTTGCAAGCATATGATATGTCAGTGCAGCACCATAGTGGGGGTTAGCAACGCCAACTCAGATGGGCTCTCAAGACAGGGAATTGGGTAAGGTATACTGAGATAGATCTAACCCTCTCAAGTAACATTTCTCAAGGGTCACTTCAAAAACTAGCTTGAGTTCTCGGGGGGGGGGGGGGATGTGAAAAACTGAAAGGCTGCCAGCCTTGCTAAATAGAATTTTGTAGATAATTATATGTCATTGTAAATATTAATATAATCCACTGGCTGTTTTACAAATGTAAGAAAACTAAATGTAAGAAAAACTGTGTTATATGTTTTGAACTTCAAAAATGTAACCACAGTGCACCCTGCTGGAAGACAGCTGATAAAGTAAAGCATTTTATGACTGTTTGATCTCAAAGCTTGGAGACAGGATGTCTGGATGAAGGAATTCCTTCTATTGTTTTGAGACCAGAGTTTATTGCTATATTTTACATGTATAATGTATTTATTGCTGTGGCTTCCTGACCAGGTGCAAGCTTACTGAGAAATGAAAATTTAGAGTTTCTGTTAGCCTGGGAACCAGAGAAGTATCAAGAATGATGTAATCTAAAATGGGTCAGCAGTGATGTATTATCAATTTAACAGATCTCAGAGAGAAAGAGAGAGAATTTTGCATTTGTTTTTAGAACTGACAACATCATCAGCACTTGCTTGCTCTCTATGTAAGTAGGATTGTATACTTTGGTACCTCCCTTAGAAATAGATAGAAAATAGTAAGATTAGACTAGCTGTTTTCTATATTTATGTCAGGCTATCCTACAGTATTGTTTTAAAGTTCCTGTGTCTGAACTCTTGACTAGCACTGTGTTGAATTGAGAAGATTTGTCTTATGTTTTTAGTATTTATAATATTTTAAGCCTTTCAACTGTGGCTGTATTGTGTAGCGATAATTTAAGCTCTAGAGTACTTGCATGTATTTAGTGGTACTATACTAAACCACTCGAATAGCCTTAAAAGTTCTGGTCACACATTGTTTGGATAATAGTATTGCACAGTAAAATCGGACACCCTTTGGTAAGGGCCTTATTAGTAGCTATTAGTGGTTGGTGGCAGTAATTACTACCTTATAGTCTGTGCCGAAAAGAGGCACAGCTGGAAAGCCTGTGCCAGCCTTCCCCAGGAGTATCTTTATGTTTGTATATAAATCAAATCTTAAAGTGTGTGGGTCAGCTACTTGGGCAGGGACACAAAGCAGTGGTTGGACAGAGAGGGTGCTGGAGGTTTTAGCTTGACCACTAGGCTGAAATATGGACCCTATAGCTGTGCCAGTGGAGAGTCTTATTGGGGATCTGGAGAGAAAGGGAAAAAACAGCCCCAGGCTTACAGTGATCTCTGTGTGCTTTTAAGGGAAATTGTACTTTACTGTGCGCATACTTGTTATCCTTCCTAATGTGTATGCCCCTCACTGGTGCTAGTGGTGAGGATTGAGGCTCCTTGATTACTGGGCCAGTGCGTGGGCATCACAAAGATTATCATTTTATTCATGTTGAAAGAAAAAAAGAGACCACTGAGGTTTTGTAACAGTAAGTATCATTTGTAAAGATGTTCCCCTGGATTCACGAATGAAAATTTCCATGCAGAAGCAGTGTAGCTGCTCCTGCACGGAATATGGCCACCGAACGATCCAGGAACATGCCATTTTGACGTGCAGAAGCATCCCTACACTGTTCCTGCACGGAAAGCTGTGCAGTATGCTAATCAGCTCATTTACTGGTGAAAACCATGCAAATGAGCTGATATAGAGGTCCAGGAAGTAGGCAGGCCTCCATGCAGGAACAGTGTTATTTGTAGAAATTTATTCAGTTACTAACCGAATTCATTTCTGCAAATAACAAAACAGAGGTATGACAGCTCTCAAAAAGCATGTACTAACATGCTTAGGCATGCCAATGTCCAAATATATGGCCATTGGCATGGAAAACCATTGTATTATTATAAAAATAAAACTTTTTTTTTTTATCGATCTCTGCCATTTAAGCTTTGGAAAGCGGCACGCAAATGGGATGGGGTAGAAAATAATTAAAAAAAGGGTGAAAATTGAATTATAAGGGAAATCTGCATTTTGCCATTATACTCTATGGCATGCAGAATGTCAGTAATGGCAGGCAACAGTGGTTGCTAAGGGGAAAGGCTCTTGTGTAGTGCAGTAACTATGGAGTAAGGAAGTGGGGTATGTTAATGAGGGGACATGCTGAATCACAAAATTCTTCTGAGTGTCACACTGCACCTAACCGTATAGGTGCTCTAACTCCACCCTGTAGACAGGAGGAGCAACTAACATGAAAAGGGTGTGTGTCATGCTTGCGGTAAGCACAGTGGAGCTCTGTTGGCTGGGTTTGTGCTTAGCTAAGCACAGCTAAGTGAGGGGGTGTGTCTGAGGCTGTATAGTCTTATTCCATGAATGGAGGAGCATGTTTGCGGCCAGGGTAGGGCCATTTCTTGTTGTTTACACTAGGTAAACAGGACTGGGTGGCACGCCAGGGCTTAAACAGGAAGGATATAGGAAAAGAAAAAGGAAATAGCAAAACAAGGGAAATGCAGTACAAACAGCATTATGGGATACTGCAACACAGAATGGGCCATTGAAAGCACTCAATAATACAGCTAGCAGGCAGCTGCATAGCTGAAAATGGGAGGAGATGTAAAAAAATAAAAATTAAAGGGAAACAGCACAATAAAGGAGAAATGAAGTAGAAATCACTAATACGGGACTCTTGCAACAGACAATGGGCCAGGGAAAGCACACAATAATACAACCAGCAGGTGGTTGCATATCTGAAAATGGAAGGAGATGTAAAAAATAAAAATTAAAGGCACCAGCACAAAAAAGAAGAAATTAAGTAGAAATCACTGATATGGGACTCTAGCAACTCACAATGGGCCAGGGAAAGCACACAATAATATAGCTAGCAGGTGGCTGCATTGTTGAAAATGGGAGGAGATCTAAGTAAAAAATAAATAAAAAAGTGTAACAGCAGAATAAAGGTGATCATACACAAATTACAAGTAATGCCTCTAGCACTCACAGTGGCCAAATCAAAGCCATGAGTAATATAGGTGGCAGATGGAATGTATCATAGTCAGCCAATCATACAGGCAGCATCTGCAGCACAACAGTATAAAGTATGGAAACACCTTACAGTCTGTTTTTTCCCACAAACTCTGCACCCTTGGTGTATACATACGGGGGAATTTTAACTGGAAAAATGTTAGGGGTTGCTATTACTTTGATAAATCAGTATGTGCTAGAGGTTGAGGGTGGAGTGGAGGATAATGCTGACAACCGCCGCAGACCAAGTAGGAGGAGAAGAGTGTTCAGACCCAGGGTAACCTACCAGGGGCTGCATGATCTGGAAATGATAGGGTACTACAGGGTGGACAGAGACATACTTCAGCAAATCACGGAGCTGTGCCAGCCTCAACTCAGAGCTAGAACCAACAGAGGGGAACCCATCCCACTGGATACCAAGGTATGTGTAGACACAAAAATTCTAGCTACAGGTACTTTCCAAAGACCTACTGGGGACATGATGGAGGTTACACAGATATCTGCATCCTGGATACTCCACCCATTCCTGGATGCCATGCTACCACATGCGAGTGAGCACATTTACTTCCCCAATACCCATGTGGAGAGGACCAGCAATATGCATCTCTTCCACCATGCAGCAGAATACCCGGAGTTACTGCGTGCCATAGACTGCATCCACATCCACATCAAAGCACCATCCAGTGAACAGGGTAGGATCTACATAAACCACAAGAGCTTCCCCTCCATCAACTGCCAGGTCATGTGCAATGCCCAGGGCATTGTCATGAATGTCTGTGCTGACAGCCCTGGAAGCTATCACGACTTCCACATCTGGCATTCGTCACAGCTGTACCATGCATCCTGTATGAGCATCTGGTGGAGGATGCTGGCTATACACTGGAGCCATGGGTGATGACACCCATCAGAAATGCACACACACCCACACAAGAATGCCATAGTGAGGCACATGCACAAACCAGGATCATTACAGAGCATACGTTTGGAATGCTCAAATCACAGTTCTGCTACCTTGATATATCTGGTGGACCCTTGCAGCACTCTCCAGCCAGATGTGCACACATGCTCATAGTATGTGCCATGCTACACAATATGATCCTGTGGAAACAGCTGCAGCAGGAACAGCATGGGGAAGTGTCACACAGTCCACCTCCATTGCCAAGGTCCCCACAGGCACAGAGGGACTCACAGGAAAAGGCCCCTGAGCCTGCTCTCATAGGCAGATGGAGTAGTGTCCAGTATGCTCAGGCCGTGGCAAAGAGGCAATGCATAGCACACACACTAACACTATAGGGACCATAGGGACTGACACCTATCTCTCACTCGCACGCACAGTAAAATGGATGACACAGACATCACATTACCTGTAACTTACCATGTATAGGCACTGTACTGTGTGCATCAAACACAGGCAGCCCTCAAGCACCGTCCTCACAATTGCCTCAAGCACAAGGTAAGTCAGTCGTCTTATCATTAAATGAATGGAATAGTATGTTCTCCTAGCATATCTATGGTAATGCTGCATGCATGCAAATGAATGGGGTGGCCTACTGGGATAGCAGCACACAACTGGCAGCTGTGTGGGCCACCAGGAACTGTTTGGCCAAAACTGGTGTCCACACACTATGCAGTAGTACCCAAGGTGGAAAATCCCACTGCAGTATAGGTGTGGGGAAAACTAAGTGGGGCGGCATAGGTCATACACATGGATGTCAGTGTGGGGGCCCTGTAACCATCCCTTACACCCACACAACAAGTCCACTGTAGAAAACCACAGAGAAATGGCTGGTAAAGGCACACACATGGCGGTGATGTTGAAATTACCCCCCTACAGACTCACACAGTGATAGCACAGCAAGACCCGCAGTTGCAGTAAGGCTATGAAGGGTAAGAAGTCTGAAACCCAAATCTATCCCAGTACAATCTGACCTGGGCTCATTACTGATATACCTCCAGTCCCCAAAACAGTGCACAATAGTATGGTAATTGTAACCAGAGTGTAAAGCTAATACCAGCACGGTGTGTACAAATGTGTACAGTGGACAGGTGTGCCCCCCATATACCCACACAAATGCAGTAACATATATGTTTGCATGGAAATAGCAGCATAGCACACATTGGCAGGGCTGTACCAATACACATGAAAACATGTTACCTGTCCAAATATGCAGGGGTCAATGAGTTATGTGTATGTGTGGTTAATACTGTCTTGATCTGGCCAGCATGTTCTCCTGGCAGTTGACTTGTACTGCCCTAGGTACAGTGCTGGCTTTGACAGGGCCATGTGCAGATAACTGCAGTGCCAACTGTTATGCATGTCAGTGACACTCACTGCTCTGCCACTGACATACCTGGAAGTCACAGTGCTATATGGAATATGCTACATGTATTATTGACATCTTGAAGGATGTGTAGCAGTGGTGCCAAGGCTTTGTGAATATAAGTACTGTGTGGTACTGTTGCCAGTGGTAATTCTCAATAATCCATTTTCTTATGTTTGCTTTTACAAATGATGGACATGCCTGCACAGTTGAATGCACTCTGTAGCCACACCCATAAATGCCAACCTCTGACAGCAAGATGTCTGGACCAGGGCAGAAAGAAGGTGGAACAAAGGCACGGTGATAGGCATGTGTTGTAACTATCACCATTACATACTGAAAATGTTGGTAGGGTGAGGGGTTTGCAGTAGTGGGAATTGTTTAAAGGTTATGTATTCAGAAACAGTAATGTCTGTAGTATTTTGTAACATCACACTTCAATTATATGTAACTAACTTGCCATAAAAACACAAGTTTACATAGAAAGGATGAAGCCTGTATCCAAACACCTGGACAACCTGCCAAAAATGTACAGGTCAGAGGTATGCACACACAAGGATATGACATCTCAGTTAGAAAGATACCACACAAGCAGGAAATCCCCAGCCAGTATATCACCAGATTGCTGGACTGTTCACACAGCTGTGTGTCATTACTACACTTGTAGCTGCACCTCACAAATGGCCTTGTTGAGCAAGAGTGTATATAGCTGCCCTCATAATATTGGTCTATGCATCATACATCTACTATTCATTTGGTAAAGCACTGTGGTGATCTGAGGATGTCTGGCACTAGATAATGACACAATACATTGCAGTTTCACACTAAAGATATGTCATAAAATGTCTGTTAAAGAAATCAAGTACCCTGAGGAAAGTCCTGTGTACACCTGGGTGGTATGGCTGTAGCACACAAAACCCTGGATTGAAGTACACCTATCCCTGGAATGGAGTCCCACCCTAACTGCAGAAGGTCACATTGGGCATACTCCTACACTTAGAGAATCACAGGGCATGTTGGAACCCACATCGGAATATATGACTGTATTTTCTATATATGTTCATGCATACAGACAGCTATATACACCTCAACTGTCCCCCCACACACACACACATCAGACAGGATTATCCTCAGCTAGCTGTAGGTGGCCCATATGTGATACATCTGCATCTGTTGCATGAGATACATGTGAACACACATATATATGGGCAACAGATGACATATGTCAAGCATACACACACATAGATGTGGGGAACTGAGAGACAGACAGTGATACAGAGAGAGACACAGGGAGATACAGACAGAGCGAGTCACACACACGGATATCCTGAATGGCATACAGTGATATCCTGCTGTGGGCAGTGGCATGCCAGTAGTAAACAGTCACACCTGCCAGCATAAAAGGTGAGCCCCACTGTGTAACAGTACTGAGGTTGAGTTTATAATATCACATCACCTGCCTGTGTGTGTTTGTGTGTGTGTGTGTGTGTGTGTGTGTGTGTGTGTGTGTGTGTGTGTGTGTGTGTGTGTGTGTGTGTAACAGTTGTGTGTGTATGTAACAGTTCTGTGCGTGAGAGTGAGGGGGTCTGTGTTTGTTTGTAGGTGAAACAGTTATAGGCCATTCCCACCCACAACACTTCCCAGTGCCCCACTTTATCAGTCCTGCTGATGTGATTCCCATTATTAGCACCTTTGGCCAGTTGTCTACCCAGTAAGCTCCATAGTGTGTGTGATAACTGCATAACACAATAATATAAATCACTAGCTAGTCAGGGGTTCTAATCTCAGATGTGGCAAATGAGTGTGTGTGTATGTTGGTAAGAAGAAGTATTTTGATGTCTCCTACCCACTGTCCTACATTATCAGTCCTGCTGATGTCATTCCCTTTATCAGCACCTTTGGCCAGTTGCTAGCACAGTAAGCTCCGTAGCATGTGTGATAACTGCATAACACAATAGTACAAATCACTAGCTAGACAGGGGTTCTACTCTCAGATCTGGTAAATGACTGTATGTGTATGTTGGTAAGAAAAAGTATTTTGATAAGTCTCCCACCCACTGCCCTACTTTATCAGTCCTGCTGATGGCATTCACCTTATCAGCACCTGTGGGCAGTTGTCAGTCCAGTAAGCTCTGTAGTATGTGTGATAACTGCGTAACAATAACTAGGTAGGCAGGGGTTCTACTCTCACATCTAGCAAACGTGCGTGTGGGTGTACGTGTGCAACTGTGTATGTTTGTAGAAAAAAAGTATTTTGGTAAGTTACCCACCCACTGGTCTACTGTATCAGTCATGCTGATGTTACTCCCCTTATAGGTTCATAGGTGTGTACTAGGCTAATGGCCCTGGAGCCGATACAAGCCTAGCTCATAGAAGTACCCTGCCATTGTGCCACCCGATGTTAGTTCCCACTGACTCCATCAAGTAGAGCCACTGGAGTGATCCCTGGGGTGAACATTCTATTACCCATACACTCATCAAGATATCTCTGAAACAGGGACATCTCGGTGCTTTTCTTGACATTTATGGGAAGTCTATTGCAGGGCATGTGCAATCTCTGGGTGAGGAACCTGCCTCTCCAGCATGTTCTGTTGCTTGTGGCAATGAGGTCAAAGTCCCTGCAGTGTGTGGTGCAGAGATATTGGGATGTCTTTAGATGTAGCATTTGTAAAAGAGCTGGGTCAGACATGGCTATGCAAGTCAAGCAGAGATTGCCTCTAAGTAGGTGATATGAGACTGAGAATAGCTGTAGTCTCTTGAGTTTGTCTATGTAGGGCATGTGTTTAATGCCTAGGATCCTCATTGAGAGGTACTTATATGGCCTGTCCAGCTGCTGCAGGTGTCTAGTGAGGTACATGCCAAATGGGCCATTATACTTGATGACTGTTGTAATGAAGGAAGATTACAAAGAGATGATGACCTCCTTCTTCCTGGATGCAAAATCCTTGGTAATGAGATGTGCCACATAGAAGCATTTCCTGACCACAGTTGCAATGTGGTGGTTAAAGGAGCGGTTGCTGTCAACCTGTTCCCCCAGATCTCTTATAATGCCTACAGTGTTCAGTGGGCTCCCATCGATGTGGTACTTAGTGGGAATTGAGATTTTACCAAAGGGGCTGATGTCGCATTTTGTGGTATTAAGCTTCAGGCTATGGTTTCCACACAGTCAGTGGTCTCAGTGAGGCCTTTCTGTAGGATGTTTGCATCACTTGTGGAGTTAATGATGGCTCCTAGCTTGCAGTTGTCTGTGAACTTGGTCAGCCAGAGTTCCCTTGTGTTGGCCTGGACTCCTGAGAAGTACATGCTGAACAGGAGAGTACCCAGGACTGATCCTTGTGGGACTCCACTCATGACTGGCTTGGAGTCTAACTTGGAGCTTACTACTTTCACACTGTGTATTCTATCTGTGAGCCAATTTGCACACCCTCTAGTGATATAGGGGTTGATGTCTAGTTTGGTGGGTTCATCCATAATTCCTGAATGAGGAATGGTATCAAGAGCCCTTGCCAGACTGAGGTAGGCTGTATGCAGTGCCTTACTATCATATACTGCCCTGGTGTCTGACTCAAAGAAGTCAACCAAGTTGAGCAGGCATGATCTCCCTTTCACAAAGCCAAACTGTGTGGGGTCCAGAGTTAGGAGATTACCTATATATTTGTTGACCAGGTCCCTGAAGATGTGCTCATAGCTTTACATATCAGCCTCATCAGGCTAATTCCCAGGGTCTGTATTTGCCACACCTCTATGGAGAGGGATGACTGTAGAAGTGTGCCAGGTGGGATAGACAAAGCCTGAGGTGAGGCTGTGACTGAACAGAGCACACAGATGTGGTGCCAGGTATCTTTATAGTTTATGTAGAGCACAGCCGTGGGATAATTTTGTATCCCATGGAAGCTGTATTCTTGCCCATGGACAATGCAAGGGTAACCTGGCCGGCTGTAATCCTGGGTGCCTGGTATTCTTCTGGCATTCTGATTGTTGCCTGGGGGGAGGGGTAAAGCTGCCACTGAATGTGTTGGCAAGAATGTTGGCAATATCTGTTGGTTCAGTATTGGGGATAGAATTGTGCAGTAACTCGGAGCACTTCTGGGTATTGGCGTAGAGGTTGTTGATATCACTAACCAAGGATTTGTGATTGTTGTCAGTGTCTGCTGCAATTCTGCCATCATATGTGACTTTAGATGATTTCATGAGGGATCTGAAGTTGTTGTTGAAGCTAATAAGGGAGTTTTACCACTCTTGGGACTCCACCTTTTTCTGCAACACTTTCTTCCTTCTGTTGTACAGGTTATTAATGTCAGGGGACCACCATATTGTCCTCCAGTGTTTGGAGGAGAATGTCATGCTTCTTTTGGGTATGGCTAGTTCCATGCACTTATGTACATGTTCGTAGAGTGCATTTGTGCATGATTTGTCAGTCATAGGGGTATTTTCCATTGACATGGGTGCTGTGAAGTTAGCCACCTCTATTCTTATGAGTCCAAAATCAGCTTTGGAGAGGTTTTTCAAGGTGGTTACCTTTGCTGGGGGTGTGTGTGAGATGTGGATGTCCATGGTGATTACTCTATGTTGGATCTGACCAGGTAGTGATTGACTACTGTTGTCAAGCAACAGTCTCATATGTTAGTAATCCACACAGGTCAAGGATGTTGCTTCCTCTATTGGGTGTCAGAATGAGCTGGCCCAGAGCATTGAAATTGATGAATTCCAGGAAGCATTGGGGGAGTGTATTGGTGCTTGAGTGTTTTACCCAGTTGATGGAGGGGTAGTTGAACTCTCCAAGTATGAGAGTGTTGGATTGTACCTTGATAGTTTCCAGGATGTTGGGGAATGTGGATTGGCAGTCTAGGGACATGGATTTGGTCCTATAGCAGGGTATGACCTGGATTGCACGATTGCCCAATGTCAGTTGTACCTGATGTATCTCATATGCATTATACTGGGCTACTACTCTGGATGTGTACATATCTGTTGTTAATATGGAGACACAACTGCCTTCGTAGCTCTGGTCCATGTTTTGGAGTGACAGGTGTGGAATGAGTTATAGACTGGTAGTGCATGGGTGCTGTCTGCTGTTGTAAACCAAGTCTCCGTTACAGCACAAATGTCAATATTCACCATTTTGAGGAGAGCTTTGAGTCACTGCATCTCAAGATGTAGATGTCTAGTGTTGAGCAGCATGATGTTTAGATTGCATATATGTATAGCTGTTACGGTGGTAATTTGATTTGGAACACCACCTAAAAAGGCACTAGAGAAGTGGCAGGACACTTAGCCAGTACCTGGAAACCCAGGGGTGACAGATGTTGGCCATCTCTGGTAAGCCATCGCAGTCTGTTAATCATGTCATCCCAAGCAGCCAGATACTGGATCCCATGAGAATGACAGCAGACACTTAAGCCAATTGTTGAAGTCAGTCATTTGTTGTTTGTAGTGCAGTATCATTCTGGCTCACAGTAGTATACTGCTCATGGCTACTGTCATACCTGTCTGGGCCACATAATTTGAGAGCTCTACCATGTCTGTTTTTATATAGTCCATGGAGGTGCATCTCAGGTCATTCACATGCATGGACAATGACAGAGTGATACTTGTAGTTGTTGTGAAGTGATCTGACTGGGTATGTTATATGTTGGATTCTGGCATGTGATAGACAGCTGATTGTTACCTCCACCATGTTCAACCTAGTGAGTGGGATATCTGTTTGCCTCACTATTGATTCACCTATGATTACGGTATCAGGCAAGGTGGTTGGCGTTTGGGGCTTAGGTTGAGGCACACACTGTATAGGTGAGATATGTGTCCTGTGGTTTGTGCTGTGTTGTGGTGGTTAAGTGGGTTTCTGTCTTAGTGGTCTCCATTATTTGAGTAAATGTCTATTGAGTGCCACTGTAAAGGTGGGTGTGTGACTATTGTTTGTATGTCAGAGCTGTGATAGTGGGTATTCTGGAGCGGTATGTGTACCATGTGGTGTGTTGCAGGTGTTGACCCTTCTCCTCTTGACCAGCTAGTCCAGTCTTCACTGGAGAATGCATATCTTCCAATTCAGTGAAATAGGGCTATCTCTCACAAGTCTGAGTGTTGGGAGTTTAGAGGAGAGGGTTGTCTATGTACATGAGGCAGTTGCAACAGTGCCTCAGAAGGCCCAAGTGCACTAGGTTAATGAGCAAAAGCACAGAGAACTGCACTTTAATCAGGCCAGGAACGGTGGCCAATAACTACTAAATACTGGAGCTAATTCCATTAGGAATGACTACCGCTGATGGCTCTCAGGTGTGCTAGAATAAATGATAAAAAAAACTGTTGAAGTGCAAAGTTATTAGGCTATTTGAAGTGCAGTAGAGAAAGAACTAGCAAGATCTAAGGGGAAAACTGAAGGTAGACTTTCTGGCACCTATAACAGTTTACCTCAGCTGTGCAGTTATCAGCACCTTTGACCAATTGTCAGCTCAGTAATCTCTGTAGTGCATGTGATAACTGTGTAACAATATAGCACAAATAACTAGATAGGCAGGGGTTCTAATTTCAATACTGGCAAGTTTGTGTGTGTGTGTGCGTGTGTGTTTGTGTGAGAATCATATACATTTTGAGCTGTGTACCACCCTGTAAACTTCCCATCACCCTACTTTACTAGGCCTGCTGATGTCATTCAGCTTAGAAGTACCTTGAGACTAGGTGAAAATATGTTAGCTCCATGGCACATTTGATAACTATGTACCACTATAGTAGAGATAACTAGATAAGTAGGGGCTCTAATCTCACTACTGGCAACTGTTTTGTGTGTGTATGTGTGTGTGTGTGTGTGTGTGTGTGTGTGTGTGTGTGTGTGTGTGTGTGTGTGTGTGTGTGTGAGGATCATATACTGTGTGTGTGTTATACCATTTTGAGTTGTGTACCACCCTGTAAACTTCCCATCACCCTACTTTACTAGGCCTGCTGATGTCATTCACCTTAGAAGTACCTTGGGAGTGGGTGAAATTATGTAAGCTCTGTGGCGCATCTGATAACTGCATAACACTATAATATAAATACCTGGATAGGTAGGGGTTCAAATCTCACTACTAGCAAGTGTGTGTTTGTGTGTGTCTTTGGATGAAGATCATATCTTCTTTGGCTGATACCATTTTGGTTTGTGTACCATCCACTCCTGTTTACCACCTCTCGATGGCATTACCTTATGCAGCATGGTAATGGCATCCACCTCAAATACAGCATGTTAAACTGTTGTGCACACCATACCAGTCCTATGTACAGATGTCTATGGAATATCCAGATGTTTGCAACCGGTATGTGGTCTGTGTCACTTAACAATGCCCATGTATGTGATATTGTTGCCAAATTGGCCACAGTGAGTATTGTGACATGCATGCCATCATCAGGCATCATACCTGACTGAAACATCATGCTGATACAACATCTGCTACACTATCTCTTGTCCAGACTTGTAGGAGTAATACATGACTCCACATCCTATTTCTGGTGGGTTATCTCACCATCCATTAAGGCATTCAGAACATTACGTGTTGTAAGAACTAGTGTCGTATGTCCCATGCATATATGTGTATGTGTATGTATCTCCCATGCATATAATCTATGTGCGGCATGTCATATGTATGTAGTAGTACAGCACACCAAGGTGGAAATGTATCTTTACTAATCTGTCTACTGCCAACTGTGTTTATGTTACTATGTGCACATCCTGTGTGTCAGTCCTTACTGTGTGTGTGCAAAGGATATACCATTTTGTCTCCCTGTTCCACCTGGTGAATTTAGGAATACATACCACAAATCTGTCACACACATTGTCATGCATGCCCTCGTCAACTGCATCAGGGTTGAGTGCATGGGAAAGAAATGGCAGGGCCAACAGGTGTTGACAGGTGACACTGTTGCAGTTAATGTAATGGCTTCACTTGGAGAGACTTGCTGACAGTACTGCAATAACCTGTTCTGTGTGTATGAGCCTGAGGTACTACATATCACTGAACTGACATGTCGGAAGACTACCTGTCTGTGACAAGGGTTATGCATGCAAAGTCACACTGTCTGACAACAGTGTCCCTCACACACTGTTGCATGAATACACACCTGGCACATGTGCATATAATGCTATACCTTGCCTATGACATGGTCGGTGTATTCCCACTCTGCCATACTCCCTCTTGGGAATGTCTGCAGGGCCACTGCCTGCAGACGCACAGACATCTGGAACACAAATAGATCACATCATGTCAGACTACATTCAGTCAGTGGTAATTACAGAATAATGCATCCTGGCTAATAAGGTACATACACCTGTATGTGTACCCATAACAAATGCAAGCAGACAACACCTTACATAGTATTACATAGCTACACTGTACTATATTCACCCTGTGCATCCAAACCATATTAGCATATCTCTGCATCGATGGTATGGATGATAGGGATGCGGCATAGGTATCATCATATGCACAGGGTGTGGTGCGGGTTTGCCAGAGGCCTAGGCTGGGTCATACGGTTGACATCATGTGTATGTGTTTGGAGGGTTATCCAGTAGATGGGCTGTGCAAAGGTGCTGTGTGTGTCTGGAGGTGACCTTCTGTGATACAGATGTGTGTGTATGTATGCACACAGTCATGACATGTGGGCTGCCCTACACAGGGGTACGTCGGATAGCTGTGGTCTGTACATGGCAGGGTGCCAAGTTCACCATCTCTAGCCACAGACATGGGAACTGGTCCTGCCGATGGTATCAGTGGCACCACCAGACCCAAAGCCAGATGCAGTACTGCTTCTTAATGGTGACTGCTGTCTGCTGGATCTGTGTCCCTGATGGGACTGGACAGGACCACATGCTCATGGCCTACTCCAGTGTGATGTGGACAGCAACCCCCTTCAGTACTGCTGGTGTCACTGCCACAATGGGACTGTGAAGGTGCATGTCCCCATAGACTCTCAGATGTTGTTGGTGCTGACCTACATCCACGTGGCCAATGCCCATCTCCCACCACATGCTGTGGCACTGATATGCCACAGTCGAGGATTGCCAAGGTCTCACCCCACCATCTATTCATGACCTCAGTATATTGACGTGTGACTTCAACAAGGTCATGCATGTCGCCACGTAAATCAGGAAGAGTTGCATCCACCACCCTGAGTATTTGTCTGTTATGGCATTCACTATGTGCCTGTGCATCCATGGCAGCCCAAAACATGTGTATGGTCACACAATACCTGCTACACCACCAACCTTTTAAGCTTACAGTGGATATGATAAGGGTATACAACCCTTTTAACATGCCATGTTCTTGTAATACATGGGATGACACCACAATAATGCATTCAAATATGTTACCCACCTTTCATGTGACATATGACCTGTGCAGTCCAATTGATAAACAAACAGACGTGTTACATGTAAAATATAATGACTGCAATATGTATAATATGGGGTTTGCATAAGTGTGCACACCCTTAAAAATAATACTTTGTTGAAGCACCTTATAAGTGACTTACAGCATTCACTCATCTTGTGAATGTTTCTATCAGCATGGCACATCTTGACTTGGCATTATTTTGCCACCCTTCCATGCAAAGATCACCCAACTCTGTCAGATTGCAAGGGCGGCTCCTGTGCAGAGCCCTTGTCAGGTCACACTGGGATATGTCTATCTGGTGTAGGGCTAGGCTCTGGCTGGGGCAATCCATAACCATTAGTGTGGTCAGTTGCAGCCTTTCCTAGGTAGCTTTGGGTGTATGCTTCATGTCCTTGTCATGTTGAAGGCTGACACCCATCCCCATCCTCAGCATTCTTGCAGATGCCTGATGGATTTTGGCCAGATGTGGGTGTTATTTGGAACTGCTCTGAATTAACACCACTGTGACTACAGGCCCAGTTCTGGCTTTGGAACAGCATCCCCACAGCATGCCACTGCCACCAGTGTGATTCACTGTGGGGATGGTGGTGTTCAGGTTAAGAGGGGTGTTGCTTGTACACCACATATACCTTTTGGTATTGTGACTGGAGGTAAATCCATTGTCTCATTACACCATACCACATTTTCACATATGCCTTTGAGAGACAATGTGCTGTATTGCAAATTGTTTCCACCCCTGGATGTTTATTGGTGTGGGGAAGGCTTCCATCTTCTGACCATACCCCATGGGCCAGACATATGCATAATACAGGAGAGTGTTCTCACATGTAGTACACAACACCAGTACTTGCAAGGATTCTTGCAACTTCCTCAGTGTTTCTGTATGTCTCCTGGCAGCCTCCCTGACTAGGTTTTGACATGTCTTGTCATCATTTTTGGAGGGAAGTCAGGTTCTTTTCAACAGCACTGTTGTCCCATACTCAATCCACCTTTTGACAACTTTCTCCACTGTGTTCCATGGTGTATGCAATGCTGTGGTAATGTTGTTGTACCCTACTCTTGATGGATACTTTCAAATATGAGATCCCTTTGCTGCTTTGTAAGCTGTCTGCAAGCCATGGCTGTTGCTGCTGCAGGCAACTGAGCAAATGTCATGAATATCCTACTTGTATAGCAGACTGTTACTTTATGTCACTCAAAGTGCCTTTACTTGATGTCAGGTGTGTACCCAAGCAGACTGAATGCTGTCAGTAGCTCACAAGCTGCTGCAATAAAATATTATTTAAAAGATGTGCACACAAATGCATCCAGCTTATTGTACAGTTTGTATACTCCATATTTGGTGGCCAGCAGATTGTTTGGTTTTACAACAGAATTGTACATGTCATAGGTCACATTACAGATTGGAAAAGCTGTGGACTGACATATTGTGGTCTCCATTTGTATATATATATATATCACAAATACCTGGCATCTTAACAGGGGTGTGTCCACTGTCCACTGTATGAGAGTAATGATGTTATGTTGTCCCATCTCACCTTCATTCTTGCTGGTTGGGTTTGGAGCCAATCCTTGGCTCCAACTCAGCTGATTTACTATAACTTGAGAGCTTTTACTGGCTTGAGGCTAACCCCTATCCCAGCATGCCTAGCGGTAGCTACCCAGATCTCGTTTTCCGCTTGCAGTGTTGAGATTGTGACTACTGGCTCAGGCTAAGTACTTAGAGTTTTTTCACATATAGTGTTATCCTTTCCAGTGTTTTACTGTTGTATTACATTGTTAGAGTGTATATTTATCCCTTTTAGTCTAACAACCTTTTTCTCCTTGTCATTGGGTGTTCTTGGCAATTGTTTCCTTCCTCAGGCCTTGCTTTCCCCTTTGAGCCCATTTAAAGTAGAGGGTTCTTTTTCTTCTTCCCCATCCTTTTGGAGTAGCTGTTTAAGTTAGAGGGTGTCCTATTGGGGGAGTCACCATTTAAATTAGAGGCTCTACCCCTTTCTTTTTCTTCTCTTTCCTTAAAAAAAAAAAAGAAATATCCTTTCTTGTTGTTTGGGCTAGCCATTACAGCCTTGTTAGTAGTGTTAGTTGTTGTGTGCTGTTAGCTGTTACAGCCTTGTTTCTCACTGTGGTATTGTTTGTTTAATTATCAACGATGTCCAAAGAGTTGAAACCCATTGGGTTCAAAAAATGCGACTTGTGTTGTCAAAAAATGTCCCTTACGGATGGGCACACGATTTGTGTATACTGTTTAGGGGCTGTTCACCTGCAGGACTCATGCTCTATCTGTCATGCTTTCAGTTCCAGAGTCCTGCAGGAGAGAAAGAACAAGTTAATTTTGCATGGCCTTCTGAAGAACCCTCAAGATTCTTCGTCTCAGGGTCCTTAGCCAGTTAAATTGTCCGAAATACCTACTAAGCCATCCTCATTGGTTCCGAGTTTAGAACAGTCTAAATCCTCTGTCAAACCTTTGGCTCTGTCAGTTTCCAGTGTTGGCTCTGACAAATCTAAGTCTTTGGCGGTTCCATCAGTGTCCTTGGAGCCAGCCTGGACCCATAAAAGAACAAGGTCTCCTTCTTTGGAGCCGGTACGCTCTGCTCCATAAACTCCTTTGTTGCAATCTGGAGCGGGCAGTCACTGGTCCTCTTCACACTCCTCTCAGTCCTCCAGGCTTTTGGATCATGCCATGGAGAGAGTGGTCAATAGGCTCCTCAAGTCACAGGCACTTGCCAAATGAGTATTGAGCCCAGCCCATAAGGAAATGGCTTCTTCGGCCTATCCAGCTTCTCCATCAGTTCCTCTTCTGACTCTCTTGAGCACAGAGGTGGAATGCATGGAGGTTGTGGTGGTGGAACCATCGGCTCTGGTTACTTCTCCTTTATTGGTTCCGACACCCGGTCCGATCTCCTCGATGTCTCAGTCTATCAAGTGATCTGGGCACCGAAGGTCTCTTGCTGGTTTTGAGGGGAGAAGTGACATCGGACCCTTGTTCCACCCTGCTCTCCCTCTCAGAGCTTCGGTACAGGTGAGCTCGGCTCTCACATCAACCTCAGAGCCGGAGGCTCCTTTGACTCAGGACTGTGGCACCTTTGAAGAGATGAGGAGCATGCTGTTTCCTGAGACCACTCCACACTCAGCTCCATTGGCTCCTTCTCCCTCTGTGCCTGTGCCTGCCTTTGACCTTCCTCCTGCTTCCAAGCGTAGGGAACCCTGTGCCCCAGGATGCCCCTTTGGGTGACCCCACTTCTTCCAAAACCTCTCGCCCCACTGGGTGACCCCACTTCTCCTGAAACCTCCCCTGGACACTCGGAGGAGGTCCCTTGGAAGAAAAGATGTAATAGGAAGCATCTGGACTCCCCTGAGTCCATCACTTCAGACACAGACTTGAATGAATCGGAAGGGTCCCCATGGTCCTCCTTTGAGGATGTCTCCTTTTTGGACATCTTGGAAATCCTTAGGCAGAGGGGTGGCTGGAAGTTCCTACCCCTTACTGAGGAAGAGTCTGTCTACCTGAACGCATTTTGTTCCCGACCCTCCACCTCTTGGGTGTCTCCACCTTTTGACCCACTTTTGTATGTAGTGAGTCGAAAGGCGTGGAGCACTCCAGAGACCATGGAACCAGTTCCAAGGAGACCGAATAAATTTATAACTGCACCCGCGGACAAATCCTTCCTTTCTAAAGGGGTCCCTGTTGATGCCATGGTGGTGGCAGCAGCCACTATGAAGGAACTTGCGGAAACTTCTTCATCTGTCCATCCTCCATATGATGGACAGGTATGGGAAGCGTATGTTCTCTTCAGTGACCTTTACTCTCAGGTCGCTGAATTACTTCTCACACTTCACATGACATCTGAGGGATATCCTCAAGGAGTTAGGAGATACCCTGCAGGATCCTATATTTGAGGGAGTTGTGAACAGGGCGGCTTCCCAGCTTGCAACCTTGACTTCAGTGGTTAACTCCTCCATGAGGCTCATATCTTATGCAGCAGATGGAGCGAGTAGGGGAGAAGGTACTGGAGTTGCTTTGTGGAGACACTCCTAGATGCATCTTTGTCAGTTTGTGAAACCTTTCAAGTCTTCCTTTACCAATACCCCTTTTGATGGCTTGTCCTTGTTTGGGCCTCAAGTAAAATAGCCTCTCACCAGGTTTGAACAGGATGGCAAGACTCTCTCTGCCATAGGAGCCCATTTTTTCCCACTCCATCTAGACCCTATTCTAAAGGTTAAAAGAGTAGAAATATGTGGTTTCAAAAATCCCAGGGAGCTTCACCTGACACACGTGGAGCTTTTTCCCCTAGGGGCAGAGGGGGAAACAACAATGGAAGATGCTAGCCTCATGGCAGAGGGGGTCCAAAACAGCAGGCCAACAGAGATACATTCTCTGCTAGGCCCTTCCAGCAATCCTGAAGGGAGTCCTGACTGTCCACCTCTGGAGGCAGTCAGGGGCAGACTATCACTGTACCTAACAGCCTGGCAAACTATTATGAAAGAAGCATGGGTACTGTCAGTAATATCCAGGGGTTGCAAAATTCCCTTTTCCCAGTTACCCCTTCAAGAGGAAAACGTTCTATCCTAGATGTTCCACCCAGTCTTTGGGATCAAGCAATCCTTGGTGAGGTACAAATATTGCTAGAAAAAAAGAGCCATCCAAGAAGTCCCAGCAGACTAAATCAAATCTGGAACTTACCCAAGGTTCTTTTTAGTCCCAAAAAAGACAAGTGACTGGAGACCCATTTTGAATCTCAGCAAGCTAAACAGATTGGTGAAAAAGATTTAGTTCCGGATGGTAACACTACAGTCCATTCTTCCCTTCTTGGGTCAGGACAATTGGATGTGCTCCATAGATCTCCAGGATGCATACTACTACATAAAAATGGACAGACAGTCCAGAAGATTCCTATGCTTCTGGCTGGGAGCCAGTCATTATCAGTTCATAGCCCTGACCTTTGGTCTCACCACAGCCCCCAGGGTGTTCACCAAGTGTATGGCAGTGGTCACGGCTCACCTGAGGAGTCTAGGATTCCAGGTGTTTCCATATCTAGACTACTGGCTCCTCACTGCTACCACCAAGCATCAACTAATCAAAGCACGGGACTAGACAATTCAAACTTGTTCCCGGCTAGGCATCACCATAAACTACGAAAAGTCTGCCTTGTTGCCTTGTCAGTCTATTACCTTCATAGGGGCAGACTTAGATACAAGACGCATGATAGTGAAGCTGCCTCAAGACAAGGTGTCAACCATTCATCAACAAGTTTCTTTTCTCATAAAGAAGATAAGAGTTTAGGCAAGAGAAGTATTACAAGTCTTGGGCTCAATGGCTGCAGCAATTACACTAGTTCCTTTGGCACGCTTCCACATGAGGATTCTGCAGTGGCTTCTTTTCGCTCAGTGGTCTTTCCAGGATTTACCAATGTCACACATGATCTTGATCACGGAAACTTGCAAAAAAGACTTAGTATGGTGGCTTGTCTCCCCCCAGGTGACTCTGGACAGACCCTTTCTAGACCCCCATCCAGTAGCCACAGTGACCGTGGACACCTCCCAGATAGGATGGGAGGGCCATTATCTGGGACAGACTGTCCAAGGAGTGGCAACCTCATGAGTACCATTTGCACATCAATGTTCTAGAGATGAGAGTGGTGCTTCTGGCGTTGCAAGTACTTCAAGACTCTCTACCTACAGGGACCATTGCAATTCAGACAGACAATATGATGAGGAGAGGGGTGTGGGTGCTGTGCATATCCAGCTATAGTGATGCTGAGCCAGGGGGTGATGTTTGCCCTAAACCTATCTGCAGCAGGTTGTCTGTAGCTATGTTGTGTGTGTATGTGGTCTGACTGACCACCATTACAGGGTGGGTTGGTTTGTTGCCTCTAAGATTACAGACACATGTGAAGATGGCCTTGTGATTTGCCTTGTTGGATGTGTCCAATTTGTACTTGTAGTTAGCCTGACAGTACTCCACCTGTGACCTTATAAGTTTGATCAGACAAAGACAGACTTGATGCCAAGTTGGTGCCACTCCTAATTTGCCCTGTACAGACAATATAGGAACAAAGTCTGTGGTTTGTGTATTGCTGCTGTCCAGCAAAGGGAATTACTCTACTTTGGTGGAGGCAGGTTTTATGAGTAAGGTATTGTTGAGTTCATACAGCTATGTTGATGTTCATATAGCTGTTTGTAGTAGGCATGGACACACAGTCATAACACAGCTGGATACCTCTCCAATTTCAAACAGATAATCATGCTTATTGTAGTACCCATGACTGTGTCAGGGCAATGCAACAACCAGTAGCTGTAGAAATGTCACTCTGTTGGATGCATAGTAACTGAGATTACACATATGTACAACATGTACAGCTTATTTAACTGACATTTTGCATCCCATGTCTGTTGTTATGAGGTGGCCAGATACACCTACTCATAATGACATGTGCACAGGTAACACCTGATATACATTTCTGTTCTATGTCAGTATGGCACACTGTATTCACACTCTTGCTGCCCAGTTATCCCTCTCAACCCATTAGAACAGGACATCTCTAGAACACCACACATACATGGGGGGCAATGGGACATAATTAGTGACACTGTCTTAATATTGCTGTAACACACTTGAGTCATTCAATAGCATAGTAGCCTTTGCACTGAGTGACGTACCCTGGAGGATGTCCAACACTCATATGGCAGGAAGAGAGGGAAAAGGCTAGGAGTGTGGTAGTGAGGGTAAGAACTTTTAATGTTGGCAGTATGACTGGTATAGGGACAGAGCTAGCTGATATGATGACCTTATTAAGGTGGATATATTGTGTGTGAAAGAGACCAGATGGAAGGGGAATATGGCTAGGTGTATCAGAGCCAGGCCACAATTGGGCTATCAGGGTGTGGATGGGAGGGGAAAGGGGGTAGTTGTTATTGTGATGGAACAGAATGCCAAGGGTGTTTTTGAAGGATGACATGAGTGTCTGATAGAGCGATGTTTATGAATCTGAAAAATGGATGGTGTAATGATAATGCTTTTAGTGCATATGCTATGCAAGTTGCTTGTGCAGTGGATGAGAAAGAGAAATGTGAAGTCAGTTGGATGATGTGGTGATGACTGTACCCAAGGTTGAGATAGTGGTGATTGCAGCAGATTTCAATGGCCATGTTGGTGAAGGGAACAAAGGGGATGAGGAATGGATGGGTATGTATGGTGTTAAGCAAAGGAAAGCAGACGGTGAGATAGTAGTTGGTTTTGCAAAACAGATGGTCATGGCTGTGGTGAATACATACTATATCAAGAGGGAGGAGCATAGGATGACATACAAAGGTGGAGGAAGATGCACATAGGTGGAATATAGCCAATGTAGGAGGGTCAGTTTGAAGGAGATTGGAGACTGTAAAGTGGTGAAAGGGGAAAGTGTAGTTAGACAGCAGAAACTGTTGGTCTGTAAGATGATGTTGATGATCAAGAGAGGAGGAGTGTGAGGGCAGCACCAAGGATCAGATGGTGGGAACTGGAAAAGGGTGATTGTGAGATGGAGTTCAGGGAAGAGTTAAGACAGGCACTGTGTGGCAGTGACAATTTACCAAATATCTGGGTAAGTACAGCAGAGCTAGTAATGGTGACAGCTAGAAAGGTGCTTGGTGTGACATGTGGATGGAGTACAAAGACACCTAGTCATGGATTGAGGAAGTACAGGACCAGATACAAGAAAGAGGTTGGAGATGAAGGAGTGGGATTGTCAGAGAGATGAGGAAAGTAGACAGGATTATGAGGAGATTAGGTGCATGGCAAAGAGAGAGGTGGCTAAGGATAAGGCACATGATGACTTGTATGACAGGCTGGACACTAAGGAGGAATGACAGGACTTGTACCGGTTGGCTAGATAGAGGGACTGAGCTAGGAAAGATGTACAGCAGATAAGGGTGATAAAAGATAATGAGGGAAACACACACAAGTGAGGAGAATGTGGAGCAGATGGCTGGACACTAAGGAGGAATGACAGGACTTGTACCGGTTGGCTAGATAGAGGGACTGAGCTAGGAAAGATGTACAGCAGATAAGGGTGATAAAAGATAATGAGGGAAACACACACAAGTGAGGAGAATGTGGAGCAGATGGACCGAGTACTTTGAGAAGCTGATGAATGAAGAGAATGAGAGAGAGAGGGTTGAATGATGTGGGTATGGTGAATCAGGAAGTGCAACGACTTACCAAGGAGGAAGTAAGGATAGCTATGAAGAGGATGAATACTGGAAAGCCTGTTGGTCCACATGACATACCTGTGGTAGCATGGTGGTATTTAGGGAAAATGGCAGTCATGTTTTTCATCAGCTTGTTTAATGATATGTTGGAAAGTGAGAGGTTGCATGTGGAGTGGAGAGAAAGTGTTGGTGTACCATTTTAAGAATACGGTTGATGTGCAGAGCTGTAGTAACTACAGAGGGATAACATTAATTAGTCACAGCATGAAGTTATGGGAAAGAGTATTGGAACCTAGGTTAAGCAGGGTGGTGATGAGTAGTGGTCAGCAGTATGTTGTTATGCCAGGTAAGGGCACTACAGATATGATGTTTTCTCTGAGAGTGTTGATGGAGTAATACAGAGAAGGCCAGGAGTTGATTTGTGTCTTTCTGGAAGTAGGGAAAGCATATGACAGCGTGTCTAGAGGGGAGTTGTTGTATTGTATGAGGAATTCACGAGTGGCAGAGATATATGTAAGAGAGGTACAGGATATGTACAAGAGTGGTGTGACAGCGGTGAGGTCTGCAGCAGGAGTGACAGATGCATTTATGGTGGAGGTGTAATAACATCAGGGATCAGCTGTGATTTGCAATGGTGCTGGACAGGTTGACAGACACGATCATACAGGAGTTCCCATTGAGTATGATGTTTGCAGATGACACTGTGATCTATACTGAGAGTAGGGTAGAGATTTAGGAGGCCCTGTAGAGGTGGAGATATGCTCTAGAAAGGAGAGGAATGAAGGTCAGCAGGACTAAGACAGAATATCTATGTGTGAATGAGAGTGGGGGTAGTGGAATGTTGAGGATGCAGGGAGTAGAGTTGACAATGGAGAATGAGTATAAATAATAGGGGTCAACATTTCAGAGTAATGACTGGAGGACAGGTGAAGAAGAGAGTACAGGTAAGATGGAGAGGGTGGAGAAGAGTGTCCGTATTGATCTGTGACAGACGAGTACCAGTAACAGTGAAAGAGAAGGTCTACAACAGGGTAGTGAGACCAGCTATGTTATATGGGTTGGGGACAGTGTCATTGACAAAAAGGCAGGAGTCACAGTTGGACGTGGCAGAGTTATAGATGTTAGGATTTGCACTGGTTGTGACTAGGGTGGACAGGATTAGCAATGTGTATATGACAAGGTCGGCCCATGTTGGCCAGTTTTGAGACAAAGCCAGAGAGGCAAGATTACATCAGTTTGGAAATGTGCTGCAGAGGGATGCTGAGTATATTGGGAAAAGGATAATAAGGATGAAGCTGCCAGGTAAGAGGAAAAGAGGAAGGCCTCAGATAAGGTTCCATGATGTGGTGAGAGAGGACATACAGGTGGTTGTGTGACAGAATAGGATGCAGAGGACAAGCAGAAATGGCAACAGATGATCCACTGTGGCAACCCCTAATGGGAACAGCCAGAAGAAAAAGGAGATCTTGTAATGTCAGTCTTCACAGATTTGCCAATGATTTGCCAGACATAACACAATTGCATGAGTACATGACTGCAAATATGAGGCATACATATGGTCAGTGTGCATAACACTGGACATTTTAATGGAATGAGCTGAGTATATCACACCCAGTTCAACACACACATGTGCAACAGTACTTTACTATGCAAATACCATGTATAGGTCTCTTACATTTCTGAGACAACCAAGTATATCATAATTGTATTTACAAGTAAGATATGGATATGTATGACATCCCAGTAGCTGGCCTAGTATTGTCACAGTCAGTATTGTTCAACATGCACTGCAGTAGTAGTCATATGTGAGCCATCATTTCCTGGAGTGACTCAGGGGCCTGACCTATGATCTATGTCACTGCAGACAGACCCAGATGCTATGGCCATAAGTTCTGATCAGCAATATATCAGTACAGCAAGTTTTGTTGAGACATATATGTTACAGTTCCTATTTCCCATTCTTACATACCCCCCACTGCAGTCCATGAAATACGTACTTGTTTGACATACCTGTTTGTTTTATTCAAGTGTAGGTGGTTATGTTCTGCTTGTTTTTTATGTTTCTTTTCACTGTTTCTCTCTCTCTCTCTCTCTCTCTCTCTCAAGGATATAGAGTGTACATCTGTTTTGCATAGCAGGCAGCTTGCCTTTTGTAGGTAATGCTCATGAGCAGCTATTGGCCTGTGCAACAATTGGTGTCCCCCACTTGTTAATTGCATGCAGGACAGCTGTGCTGTTATTCAAATAGCCAATGGCTTGGCAACACACTCCTATAATTAAGTACATCATGTGAGCATTGGCCCTTTTCCTTGCCAGTGAGGGGGACTTCATGGAGATGTGTGAACAACAGCATTGCAGAGGGTATTTGGAAATACCTCTTACAACCAAAACTGTGGAGACAGGACAACAGAATAGGGGAGAATGTTCCAGACATAGGGGCAGAATGTAAGTATTGCTGTTATATATTTGGATTCATGCTAGTCCAACAGGGTTTGTGTGGGCATGGAGTTCCTTGGTGATTTTAACTCTGACAGTGTTATGTGTTTGACATAACTCTCACCTGTAGGGCTATCTGCAGAATGGCCAGAATTTGGACTCCTATGTTTGGTGTGTTCCTCAGACATTTTTTTGTCTTTGGAAATTAAGTAGCATACTCTGGGGATTGCAGTCAGTAACTGCTAACATCCATTTGTGTTTCTGACATCATATCCCTCAGAAAAGATATGTTACAACTAACCCTGTTACAACAGCAACATTCTCAGTTTTATAACAGCAATATTTCAAATGTGCCCATGTTTTTGGGCCTCTGTCCCACAATTATGTCAGGCTTTGTCCAGATGTCATGCAGTTAGAAGGTTGATAGGTATGGTATATGATTATTTAGTGCCTACATTCCTGACAATATCCCATTGATGTATCAAACTGCCAGACATCTTATGTGGAAGAGGCCTTATATATGAACGGAAAGCCTGGACATTCTGTGGGACTCTGTACAGTTGAAAGGTCTGTGTATTTCTGGCAATTGTTGACAAACTTTCAGGATTGTGTAGCAGTGTATTGTGTCAATGTTATTTGGCCTGTGTAAGGAGTGGCGTGGATGTATGTGTTATGGCTTCTTTACTATCTGCCTCTGTATTCTGCTCCTGTTTCTGGTGGTCTATCTGCTCCATATATATGTAGGGTCAGAGTGAGACACGTCCCATACCACAGTCAGGCATCATAGTACACTGTGAATTTGGCCAGTATATGTGGGGGTAGTGTGTGAGTGACAAACGTGTTGAGATGTTTTTGTTCACACAATCCTTATACTGTACTGTTCCTTTGCCTTACTAGTATGTCAGTGTGACTATGGTTGAATTTGTTGTGGGTATGCACTTTCACACTTTTGTCTGTTTTTCAGTGCTGTGACATCCCTGTAGTGCCTGCTATCTTTGCCAATACATGTGAAATTCCCCCTAGCAGATTTGGGTTAGTGTTGTGTCAGTCTGACTGTAGTTTGGACAGTGCTTGGTGACATACTTAGCAGCTGAGTGTAGTTTCTCTTATGTGATATTATGTCCATATATTTGTAGGATGCAGTGTTGCCTGGACCCCATAAGTGTTGTGTATTTCTGACACATCAGTGGGCTGATGTAAGGATTTCAGTCAATAACTAGTGAGAAGTAATTTAGTGTTAGACTTGTGCTATTTCAGTGGATATATATTAGGACAGACATGAGAGTGAAACTACAGCAACTGTGTCAGCTTATCTACTCCAGTATTTCAGATATTTCCCTATTTCAATGGCTTTCTCCCCCCACTTTGTCAGGCCTGGCTCAGGTTCGCTGTACTAAGGGGTTCTGTGCCTACCTTGGGACTGTCTCGATTGTTGCAGTATGTCCAGGTTTATTGCTCATATTTCTGGTCTGTTCCACAGTTGCATTATTTTCATATCCCTGGTAAATCACTGTAAGGATCTGAGCCTTTCTGACAGTAAATGATGACATACATTTCAGTTTCAGAACTTACATCCTTCAAAACATGTATGCTGAAACAAATCCTGTGACTCTGGCAACGTTCTACATTTATAGGAGTGCTATTTGTCCCATTGTCCCCGCATTTCCTCAGCCTTGGGTCAAATTTCTTGCAGTAAGGGGTGGTAGGTATGTTTCTGAGGTATGACTCCACTACATGTTATGAGCATATATATATATATATATATATATATATATATATATATATATATATATATATATATATATATATACACATATATATACACACACACACACACACACACACACATATATATATATATATATATATATATATAGTTTATTTTTGTATATATATATATATATATATTATATGTATATCACTATCTATATTATGCATATATTTGTCCATATATATGCACCTCCATATATATAAATATATATATATATATATATATATATATATATATATATATATATATATATTATACATATACATGTGTATATGTATAAATGCAAGGCCTGACTGCTTCTATGAAAGCTTTTCCCTACCGTTGAATGAGCATATATTGGGAAAAGCATCAACAATCCCTACAGCTCAAATGGTGCACTGGTATATTGCTCTGACTATGGTGTACAGCGCCCTTGGTTCAAGACCTGGCAGAGCTAGTAATTTTGTTGCTCTTACTCCTGCTTACAATCGCTTACTCAATGTTACACCTGCACTAATTCTTTCAAAGGAAAATGAAATGGGTGAGAGGAAAGTGGGGGAGAAGGGGCACGCAGAGGGAGGAACAATATGGAAGTTATCTACAGATGTGCAGGATGGGTGTACAGAAGGTCTACAGCTGTCCATTTCTTATACAGCAACAGCTGTGCATTTGTACAGACTTTGGAGTTGAATTTGGACACTCAAACCTCAGAGAGAGGGGTGAGGACAACAGAATTGTGTTGTTAAACCTGCTAAGCATAGCTGAGCATTGCTAACCATTCCCCACAGTTCATTCTCATAATGTACAATACTAATGACTTCATTTAGTAAGTGTATATGATTTCCCTTACCTGACATGGCTGTATGTGCTTTCATTACAGTAGCAAGGGGTGTAACTGTACTGTATAGGACACGCGTATGCATGGGTGTTTTCACATGTTATATGCACTCACATATCCATTTTACACCAGCTACAATACCCTGGGTGACAAAAATAACTTACCACATATTTTAATGTGAACATAGCACTTTTAACACTGCCTTCCCATATAAATTTGAATTGCCTGTTGTATTACTTGGCCCATGTACACCTGCATGCCAAGCTGGGACTCTGACCACTACACTATCTTGGTTTGGGGATTTGAGCTGTATATTTGTATTTATCACCTATTGGATATTAATATCATATTACTATATTAAATGGAGAGTATTGCAGTTTTTGGCCATGTCATTGAGGACTGCTGTCATGACATTATGGCATACATTTCAGTGTCACACTTGTATCTTTTTGAACTTTAATGCTAATGCATAACCTGTTGTGTATCAACTTTCTTACTGTCCTCTGTGCAGAAAGGATGTCACTGGTGCTCACATTATGGTTGACTACACTGCAGAATAGGTCTGAGAGGCCATGCCTGTGTTCATATTGGATGTAGCCAGGAATGGTATCAGGCCTATGGAGATTTCTATGTGTTTCTTTTGAGAGGGCATTACAGACCTGCTTCCTGATCATGAGGTGAGAGGGGCAGGTGCTGTACATGCACATGTGTACCTATGGAGGGAAAGGGGGGGTGATGTTTGCACTTCACCTATCTGCAGCTGGTTGCCTATATCCATGGCATATGTGTATGTGGTGTTATTGACCACCACTGCAGAGCAGATATATGTGTTGCCTCTGGAATTGCAGACACACATCTGGAAGGCCTAGAGATTGGCCTTGGTGGATGTCTCCAGTTTGCACTCAAAGACAGCCTTAGGGTACATCACCTGTGACCTTATTTTCTTTTGCAGAACAAGATGACATGGCTTCCAATGAGGCACCTGTTACTTCTTGGCCCATCCTGCGATTATTTCCACATATGATGGTAGTTGTGTATTGCTGCTGTCCACCACAGGTGTTATGCCTACCTCGGGGGGATTGATGTTGTACTGTCAGGTATTGCTGAGGCCATAAAGCTATGTAGGTGCCCACATAGTGTTGTGGTGTGGGCCTGGAAACTGCTGTTAGTTCCAACATATGGGATGGCTTTCATGTGGGCCTTGCCCATTTTCCTTGCCTGTGCGGGGACATTATGGAGGTGTTGGGGCTGCAGCTTCACAGACAGTAGGTGGAAATACCTCACAGGGCAGGACATGTGGAGACAGGCCAACAACATGGGGGAGAAAGCTCCAGAATTGGGTACAGATAGTATGTCATTAGTGCTGTTATACACATGGAGGGTTACTAGATTGACAGGGTTAGTCTGGACATGCATTTATTGGGTGACTTGACATCTGACAGTGATATGCCTCTGACATACCTCTCAACTGGCATGTTGTCCACAGACTGGCTGGATGTTTGGTCTGTTCCTCAAACAATGTCTGTTTTTTGGGGGTTGGTAGGATAATGTGAGGATTGTAGCCAGTAACTGTTGACATCCATTGGCATTCCAGACATCATATTCTTCAGAGATGTTATGTTACAACACCAGCTAATGTTTCATTTTGTAACACCATCATGTGTGATATGTTTCTCTTTCCAGCCCCCTGTCCCACAAGTATGTAATACGTTGTCCAGATGTCCTGCACTACAAGGTGCAGAGGTATGGTATATCATTAATTACCAACTGCACTCCAGTTATCATGCCATTGACCTGGCAGACTCCTGGCCATGGTATGCAGTGGTGGCCAGGATTATGTTTCCACGCCTTGGTAAATCTGTGGACATCTGTACATATGACAGTTATGTCTGTCTGGCCATTGTGAACAGACTGCCAATATTGTGTAGTAATGTTGTGTGCAGAGACTTCCAAGATTTTGTAGCAGTGTTGTGTGTAGATGCTTATTGGGCTGGGTAGGGAGCGTAGAAGACCTGAGTCCCATACATCCTTTACCTATCTGATTCTGCATGTGGCTACTGCTGCTGGCAGTCTTTCATGTCTGTATACTTGTAGGGGCTAACTGTGAAATGTCCTGTAACACCTCAAGATTCCCAATACACTGTGAATTGGGCTAGTATATGTTGGTGTAGTGTGTGACTGGCAATCAGGATATGTTTGTTTAGACAGTCACTCTATTCTAGAGTTCATTTTGGGTACTGGAGTGTTGCTGTGACTGTTGTTGCAAATGTTTTTGGGTGGATATTTTTGCATGACTCTGCTTTTCACTACAGTTCCATCCCTGTAGTGCATGCTATATTTGAATATACATGGGTAATTTCCCACAGGTGATGTGGGGGAGTGTCATGCTGGTCTTACTGTGCTTCATAAGGTGCTGGGTGACATGCTTAGCAGCTGTCAGGGGATTTCCATTCCATTATATCACTGCAGTCATGCCTCTACAATGTCCAGAGGCCTAGACCCTGTCCAGATGAGTGGCTCATATGTTTGGTCTGTTCCCCAGACAGTTGTTGTCCTTGGCTAATTGGTAGGATACTATGACAAATGCAGTCAGTAAATGCTAACATTCATTGGTGTTATTGACTTTATATCCCTCAAAAAAGATATGTTACAACAAAGCTGGTAACACCAGCAACTGTCTACATTTATCACAGTAATTTGTCCAATGTACCCGTGTGTTTGTGCCTCTGTCCCCCAATTATGTCAGGCTTTGTCCAGATGTCATGCACTAAAAGGTTCAGAGGTATCTAGTATCATTATTTATTGCATTCATTCCTGCTACTATCCCAGTGATGTCATAGACCCCCAGACATGTAACAAGGAAGCAACCTTAGATAAGAGTGCTGTGCCTATACATTCTGTGGGAAACTGTACATTTGAGAGGTTTGTGTATATCTGCCCATTGTTAAAAGAGTGTCAGGATTGTGTAGCAGTGTAGTGTGTACATGTTATTTGGGCTGTGTAGGGAGGGGGTACATGTGAGTGTCATGGGCCCTTTCTATCTGACTGTGCATGCTGCTCCAGCTTCTGGTTCCCTATCACCTGTATACAGTGGATATAAAAAGTGCACACACTCATGTTAAAATATCAGGTTTTTGTGATATAAAAAAATGAGACCACAATAAACTATTTCAAAACTTTTCCCACCTTTAATGTGACCTATAATCAGTACAATTCAACTGAAAAACAAAAAATCTGTTAGGGGAAAAAATATAAAAAATGAAAAACATACAATAAGCTGGTTGCATAAGTGTGCACACCCTTAAACTAATACGTTGTTGAAGCACATTTTGATTTAATTACAGCATTCAGTCTTTTTGGGTAGGAGTCTATCATCATGGCACATCTTGATTTGCAATATTTGCCCACTCTTCCTTGCAAAAACCCTCAAAATCTGTCAGATTGCAAGGGCATGTCTTGTGCACAGCCATCTTCGGGCCACCCTACAGATTTTTTATTGGATTTTTGTCTGGGCTATGGTTGGGCCATTCCAAAATTTGAATTTTCTTCTGGTGAAGCCATTCTTTTGTTGATTTGGATGTGTGCTTGGGATCATTGTCATGTTGAAAGGTGAAAATCCTCTTCATCATCAGCTTTTTAACAGATGGCTGAAGGTTTTGGGCCAAAGGTGACTGGTATTTGGAACTGTTCATAATTTCCTCCACCTTGACTAAAACCCCAGTTCCAGCTGAAGAAAAGCAACCCCAAAGCATGATACTGCCACCACCATGCTTCACTGTGGGGATGGTATTCTTTTGGTGATGCGAAGTGTTGTTTTTGTGCCAAATGTACCTTTTGAAATTGTGGCCAAAAAGTTCAACCTTGGTCTCATCAGACCATAACACATTTTCCCACATGTTTTTGGGAGACTTGATGTATTGTTTTGCAAATGTTAGCCGGGCCTGGATGTTTTTCTATGTAAGAAAAGGCTTCCATCTTGCAACCCTACCCTGTAGTCCAGACCTATAGAGAATATGGGAGATTGTTGTCACATGTAGTACACAACCAGTACTTGCCAGAAATTCCTACAGCTCCTTCACTGTTGCTGTAGGTCTTTTGTCGGCCTCCCTGACCAGCTTTCATCTTGCCTTTTCATCAGTTTTGGAGGGACGTCCAGCAGTGGCAGCTGGTGACTTCAAATTAAAGGGAGGCTGCAGGAGACAGCTGAATGGGTGGGGCCAATGGGAAGGGGTTTGGCCAACTAGAAAGGGCTGGAGCTATGCTTAAAACCACAACAACTGGAACTTTAATTAAATACCCTGCCCTGTGTGCCAAACCATCATTACGAGAGTCCAGTCAAGACAAAATGAAGTGTAGAAGAAAAAAATATTTCAATACATTGGCTACATGACAGCTTACTTAATATCTAGATGGAAACACAAAGGTTGTGAGGCATGAAAAAATAAATTGCTTTTTAAATACATTACTGGAATGCCAGTCAAAATCAAGTATAAAAAAAACAAGCAGCACTCAACTCAAACCACTTCTCCTTTCACTGCAGTTCTAATTATATTTTATATTCAGCTTTATAAAATTACCAAGTAACATGCTGAAAGTAGCAATCTCTGTGATATCCCCACATGTAAAAATGTTTCTTATCCAGAAAAGACCTGCTGCCTGACAACAACTATCTACTTGTTTCATGGGAAAGACATGATCAAAGTAAAAAATGAACAGCAAACAAGAAACAAGCTCAAGATAAATTGCTTAAAGGATTACTGCACAAGTTATGGACCACACATAGATTAGCTTTCTGTTTACTTTAGGGGTAAAGCCTGCAAAGATGACTGCAAGTCTCCAACAAAAGATGACTGCAAATCTCCAACAAATGTAATGAGCTTCTGAAAATACTGTAACCCTGTCTTTTATTACAAATACTGTCATATGCATTTCAATACCTAATGCTTATACGTGATCTAGTTATGTAAATATTCTCTGCATGGCAACAACAAAAAGGCTTTCAATGTTGATAATTCTTTAACCGTATGCTTATTAAAGCTTACTTTCATCTTACAATCTCCAAAAAGCTTACCTGATGGTCATTAAAGCATTGCTACTTAAACACAGAGCAACAGGGACTGCGACAGCATGCATTTTCTGAATAATAAGAAGAATAAATCAACAGTATAAAAATATGACAGAAAACTAGAACATTCTGCAAAATCAAGGACAGATGAAAAGCCACTGTTGTACTTGTGTCTACCTTGGATGGGGGAATACTCTGCACACTTACACTACATAAATACTCCTTGCCTTGCTTGGGCACATCCAGAGTCACTACATGGGGGAATGGGGTTCAACACGTATGTCACAATTTGAAATGCCTCTGGCTGATGGTGATGGCTCTGACACTCATACCTCTCAACCTCAGAGCAAGAAATTTGGACAATGCCATACATAGAAGTGGGGGACAGGCCCAAAAATAAGGACAATTTTAAAATATTGCTATTATAAACTTAGAGAGATAATAGAATGGTAGTAGGTCTTGCATTAGTCTGAATTTTCTGAAGGGCATGAAATCTGAAACTCAAATGTCTGTCATTATTTTCTAACTTTGATCTTTAATGATTTGCCAATAATTTGCCAGAAAACCAAATTTTTATGAAAAATGGACCAAAAATGTGATGCAAAAATATAAAATTGCCACACAATACAACTGGGAACCTGTCAAAGAAGGGACACCTTTTTTATATTAGTACTGTTAACTTGAGCAGCTGACAAAATAAGAGAATCTACATGCATTTCTGAAATAAAAGTAATCTATAACTCTGATCATTACAGTTAATTATAATTATAAACCCTCCATGTTTTCTTCCAAAATTGCCATTTTTGTGGCAGGATTATTAGGGGGAGAGCAACATTTTGAGCCAAAATTTGGGACAGTTGAGAGGTTTGGATATTCCTAATTCTATAAAGCGATTTATTTGCATGTGCCTCTCAACCTCTTAATGCAGGAAATCTAGACAAGGCCAAATATATTGGGGGAACATACAAACAGTACTAAAAATTGATCTTGTATAAACTTAAGACAGTAGTATTGCTTTAGCATACATTTTTCTGAAGGTTATGATGTCTGAAGCTCAATGTCTGTCATTATTTAGTGACTTCATTCCAAAATGATTTGCCAGAAAACCACACATTTTATGAGGAACAAACCAAAAATAAGAAGCAAAAATCTATTCATTCTGCAAAAATCTGGACAGTTGAGAGGTATAGTTCAGCCGGGGCTGTCTTTGAGTTTGCTGCCCTTCCCCCCTCACAAAATCATGGTTGAATGGAGCCTCCCCCCTGCAGCCATTCCAATGTCCCATTCCTTGGTTATTTCGTCCCATTTACCATAAACACTGTAATGTGCATACTGCTTTACTTTTGCAATTATTTGGATTTGAAAGTTTTATTTTGCATTTTACAACACAGACACTAATATATATCTGCTAAACAAAGCAATGTAGTCTCACAATGAAAATAGACTTAGCATTAAAACTTCTCTTCCCTTGAAACTCACATTCATTGAAACAGCATTGAAACCCACATTCAAAGAAAATACATTTTGCCAGTGGCAGATAAGATTAACTTTGGTCTGTTTTCAAATCATAGGCCCCTTGCACATGAAACATACTCATGCTCTTTGATACACCTTCCTGATTGTATTAAATTATATTTATTGTACAATACAGTACAGGTGTTACAGGGCATTTTAAATTTATTGAACAATTTTCCAGTAAACAATGAAACAAAATGCATGCACCAATAATGACAAAACTTCCCAATTCAGAACATTTCCATCATAAAAGTCTACTCAAACTTCTACAGTCCACCAGTATCAGTAAATATGCACAATCCCTGAAGAAGTAAAAGTCATCTAAATAATTCCACATTAAAGAAATCTGTAACTAATGTAGAGGTTGCTGCTAGCAAACAACTGTATATTTCATTGCTTCATCTACAAATAAAGTGCCTGTTGCCCTTGAGGGATAAATTGCTTATGTTGCTTTAAAAATTGATAAGCTAGTAATAGTCCAAGAGGGAATTGATGGCAAGCTGATAACAAGTTCATAGTTATTAAATATCTTTGCCCAAAGGGACTGCAGCACCTACCCCCTTCACAACACAGTACAGTATCAGCAATGCATCTACCTACTAGTGGGAGTAGAACCCACTGCCTTCTGCATCACAAGCAAATACACTACCTGTTGTGCTATTAGCAATGCAGGCCAGCTCATCATAAGTAGCACCAAACTTTTGTTCCCCTGCAGCTCTCAGCTTCTTGTAAAAATCTGCTTGATGCTTAGCTGTATCTCTGAACTTTGCAGCACAAGAAATCTGGAAAAAGCCAAAATTTATTGGGGGCGGGGGACAAAAGCCCCAAAAACCAGGGCACATTTTAAACATTGCTTGTATAATGTTGGAAAGTTGTTAGAATAAAATGCTGTGTTACCACCATACATTTCACTACCAAGTATTGGACTCAGGACCCTGTGCAAAACAGTCAGAGCAACATACCACTATGCCAATCTGTTGATTTTGTTAAAAAAAGAGGATGACTGAAACTTAAATGGCTACCATTTAGTGAATTCAGTTCTCACCATAACTGTCAACCTCTTAGCACAAAACACCTGAACAAAGCCAATAACGGGGGAATACAACCCCAAACATATTCAGTGAATTCAGTTCTCACCATAGCTCTCACCCTTAGCACAAAAAACCTGGATGAAGCCAATAATGGGGGAACACAGTCCCCAAAAAAAGGGAGAGATTTCAAATATCCATGTTATAAAAATAGAAAATTGCTAGAATAAAAGGTTTTGTGTTACCATGTACTTTCTGAAAAATATGAAGTCTGAAATTCAAATGCCTGTTATTTTTATTTATTTAACATTTGTTAACCAGGAAAGTCTGACTTGGAACAAAAGCCATTTTCAGCAGAGGCCCAGGGAGAAACACTCAAGACATACATCTTTGTAAGATGAGAGAACATGCAGACTTCACACAGAAGGCACCCCAGCCAAGAATCAAACCAGAGAACATGTAGCTGTTAGGAAACAATGCTACCAGTGCACCGCTGTATTACTGAATGTGTAAAGAAACACAAATACAGAAACCACAGATTTTATGAGGAACAGAACAAATATGAGACAAAACTCTGCAAATTTCTTACAAATGGTGGTGGGTAGAGAATTCAGGCCCTTGCCTCCTGCACCCCACAGTACAGGGTTCAAGCCTGAGGTATTCTCTAGCCACCAGTATATAGCAACTGGGGCATTACACACACACACACACACACACACACACACACACACACACACACACACACACACACACACACACACACCACTTGGGTCCTCCACTCGCTAAGCTACATCCCATGGGGAAGTCCTTCCTTCCTGTGAGAGAAAGCCAGCCTGCAGACATTGCAGTTTGATCCCCTTCCAGTCTATGCAGTTGTAACTGACTGCATAGACGTCTGGGATGCTCTTGACTGCTGTGTTTCTAATCCAGTCTGCTGCTGAATCAGTCTGGAGCTCTGGACTGGTTCAGCAGTCTGGATGTCAGAAATGCTGCACATGCGCAAAGGTCTGTGATTTTATTTTTCTTTCTTTTACAGCGGGGGGGGTGGGTGGGCTGCAGTCCTGTAGTCCAATGGCATTTTTTGTACCCTTCTTCTGACTGATACCTTTCAACAATGAGATCCCTTTGATGCTTTGTAAACTCGCTGCAAACCATGGCTTTTGGTGTAGCAGACAACTGAGTAAATGTCAGGAAAATCTTACTAGTACAGCTGAACTTTATTTGAGGTTAATCACAGTCTCTTTAATTGACGGCAGGTATGTACCCAAGAAGACTGAATGCTGTAATTAAATCAACAGGTGCTTCAACAAAGTATTAGTTTAAGGGTGCTCACACTTACGCAACCAGCTTATTGTACATTTTTTTATGTTTTATAATTTTTCCCCAAACAGATTTGTTGTTTTTCAATTGAATTGTACAGGTTATAGGTCACATTAAAGGTCGGAAAAGTTTTGAAATGATTTGTTATGGTCTCATTTTTTTATATGACAAAAACCTGGCATTTTAACAGGGGTGTGTACACTTTTTATATCCACTGTATGTTTGTACATGCAGATCGTGACATGTCACGTAACACCTCACGATTCCCACTACACTGTGATTTGGGGCAGTATATGTAGGGGTAATGTATGAGTGGCAAATGGGATTTTGCTGCTCACACAGTCATTATACTGTAGTGTCGTTTCCTTACTGGTATGTCACTGTGATTGTGGTGCAATTTTTTTGGAGGTATGCACTTTCACACCAGTGTCTATTTTCCAGTAGTGTTACATCCTTGTAGTGCCTGTTATATTTGCTAATGCATGTGTACATCCCCAGAGCTGGACTTGGGTAGTGTTATGTCAGTCTGATTGTAGTTTGAACATTGCTCTGTAGCTCAGTGTAATTTCCCTGCTGCTGTGTTATGTCCACATATTTGTAGGATGTCCAGGTGTCTGGCCGATATCTTTGGTCTGGTCCCCATAACTGTTGTGTATTCCTGACACATCAGTGGGATGATGTGGGGATTGAGGTCACTAACTAGTGGGAAGCAATTGAGTCCTGGAATTGTGATATTTCAGTCAATATATGTTAGGACATATGGTGTTACTACATCAATTTTATCAGTTATCTACTGAAATATTTTGTACATGTCCCTATTTTCATGCCTTTGTCCTCCCACTTTGTCAGGCTTGGTCCAGATTTATTGTACTAAGGGGGTTCTGAGCATATCTCTCCACTACCAGGATTTTCACAGAATGTCCAGATGTTTGGCCCATACTTCTGTTCAATTCCACAATTTATTTGTATTTGTCTGGTAAATCACAGTGATAATCCAAGGATTTATGTCAGTAAATAACGACATAACATTTCAGTTTCCATCCTCATATCCTCCAGAAATTGTCTGCTGAAATGCACCCTGTTTCTGTAGCAAATGTCTTCATTTGTAACAGCAATATTTGAAATATGCCCCTATATATCCCCCCCTTTTACAGCCTTTGTACAGGTTTCTGAACAGGTTGAGAGGGATGGTTCTGAGGTATAACTGCACTGCATGTTATATACATATATATATATATATATATATATATATATATATAGATATATATATATATATATATTTTTTTTTTTTCTTTATATTTTTATATATGTATATCTATATTATGACTCTACTTTTTCATATATATGTTTCATCAGACATATATATAGATAGATAGATAGATAGATAGATAGATAGATATATATGTGTGTGTGTGTGTGTATATGTCTATATATACATGACTGGTTCCACAAAGCTTTCTCCCTAACGTTGTATGCCTCTATTGCATGATATGTTTGAGAAAACATTCTTTTCTACAGCTCTGATGGTGTAATGGTACATTCCTCTAACTATAGTGCTCAAGATCATGAGTTTGGTACTTGGGGCTGTTGTTTTTTTTTTTCCATTAATTTTAAATGACCAGAATGCATGATATGTTTGTTACAGTATTGCAGTTTTTCACAGCTCAGATGATGTAGTGGTATTTTTCTATGACTGTAGAGGACAGCATCTCGGCTTCAAGACTTAGTAGGGCTATTTTGTTGCTGGGCAGAACAAGGTCTGATGGATACAGAGTGCTGAAGGTATATTTAAGCATATTATACGGATATATTTTTATTAAAAAATAATGTTTATATGCACATTATAATTTTACGTTTGCCTTCCATGAATCCCCCTATGTGACTTTACTGTATGGGGTACTTGTGTTTATATGGGGGTTTCACATCTTTTCTACACTGACATCTTACTTTTGGAACTATTACACTACCCTGGTTGACAAAAAAAGATTGCTACATAATTTGTTTACTAAAATAATTTTTTAATTAACACTATTTTCACATTGGAAAATAAACTGCCTGTCTTGGGACTCAAACCAAGAACCGCTGCATGTAAAGTCACAATTCGATTCACTACACTACCTTGGTTTTCACCTCTCTGTTTGCATTTAGCTCCTATGGAATGTCTAAGCTATGCTAAGCAGACGGCCATAATGTATATGCCCACTTATCTACACTTAAACATTAGGCTACTGGAAAAAAACTACTATGGAATGCAATCTTGAGATATTGGCATTGATTTAGCTTTCAGGCTCCTAGCCTTCAGGGACTCGTTCTAATACATATCCTGTTATTTATCAACTTTTTAAGTGTGTGAGAGCAATATTTAAAATCAGTCCCTATTTGTCCCCACGTCATTTTAGGCTTTGTCCAGATTTTTTGCTCTAAGAGGTCGAGAGGTATGATGGCAAATATTTGAGTTTAAGACTTCATATCCTTCGGAAAATATATGTTAACACAACTCCTTTTATTTTAGCCACTTTCTAGTGGTTTATCAGAGCAATATTTGAAATTTGTCCCTATTTGGGGGCCTATGTCCCCCCATTATTTTTGGCTTTGTCCAGTTTCTTGTGCTAAGAGGTTGAGAGGTATAGTGTCATATGGCAGTTTAGCAAAGCAGGAGGTGTGTCACAGAACCTGTAACACACCCCCTGCATTGCTTTCTTATTGACATTTTGATTGCAGATACTGAAATGATCATTTTATCATTTCAGTATCTGCGGACATTGAAATACTGGCATAATATTAGAGCAAAGATCTAATAATATGCCATTTGGGCTTAGAAAGTGCCATATAGCACTTTCTTAGTGCAGGGGGCATGTTCAGTGTCTGTGCATTACAAGGACACACCCCCTGCACTCGTTCATGGTTCATGTCCATGTAGGTTAAACAGCAGCGTGCCATTATGCATATGCAAGGCACGTTGCTGTTCTACACAGACACAAAACACTTCGTGCAGGAATGGTGCTATTCCTGCACAGAGTTTCATAAATCATGGGAGGTTATGTTTTACAAAGGTAAATGTGTACATCAGGTGAAATTCTTGGAAAATTGAACTTGAGAGCTATAGTGGGAAATGCATTTTTAGAATCATAATGTTTTTGTTTTGTTGCTTTATGAGTGCATTTGAAATACATTTTGTTCCTGCAGTTGGATTGATAAGGTTACTATAATGTGTACACAAGTGTATACTTTCTGCAACCACTTGAAGCTGGAGTTGTTGAGCATATATTCTTGGAAGCAATTGGATAGCTGGATGATTGTCATGTTCCATACCTTAAAGTGCCATTGGAAGTATAATAATAATAATAATAATAATAATAATAATAATACATGTCCTATAGTTTATTATTTTTCCTATATTTTATTATTCTATATTTTATTTTTCATGAAAATGACATTCGTTTCAGTGCCCATCATTGTGTAAAGGATGGGACATGCAAGAATTGTTTTGTGTGCCGATTCTCTGCCACTTTTACCAGAGATCTTTGAAGATGAGATGGAAAAAATTATAGCTGGAGAAGGTGAAGGCACTGTTTCTTTTTGAGCACAGGGATGGTCAGAGGAGAAGTCCAAGAGTTTTCTGGACATCTACCATAAGCATTACAGACTATACCAGGTTACTGTATAAAGCTGATGCCTTTAATAGTTTGGGAAAGGTTGTCACCTGTGCTACTGACATCCCATGCACAGGGTAACAGTACAATCACCACTAGAGTGAATTCAGTCGATCCAAGCCTGACCTCCTTGGACAATGAAAGACTGAAGTTAGGGCTTAGTCACTTCTTCAGTAGTGTAGATATACCATAATTTAGCTAAACTAATAACCTGATAATATATGCCACAATCAAATATCACATTATACTCCATTTACTTCTTTAGCCCTGCAAAGATTGAAAAGAAGAGGGAAATGCACAGGACCAGATTAGATCACCTAAGAGTGGACCTGGGAAAGTATACCTGTTGTTGTGAAAGATATGTCAGTTTGTACAGTAACAGCTGCAGTTATTAAAAATATGTCTGTATAACTTTTATATAGCAATATCATATATGTTAGTAATGCCATACCATAATAGAATTAGTATGACTGTGAGATGTAAGAAATGGGCTTCTACATGCCTCCCTCCTCTACAGTATAGTTGGACAGGTGAGTCATCATGTTAAGTCTATTTGAAATTGTAATTCAATATGATTATTGAGCTAAGATCTTGCAAAGTATGCTTTTAGTTCCCCTTCATCCTGTTCCCTCCCTATTTGCTCACCTTGTATACTACCCACTACTTCCTTCTCCTGTTCATCTCTGTCCTATATCTCCATTTCCAAACTATAATGTGGTCTAGTAATAGATAAAAATGCCACACATGCTCACAAAGGGCTTATAATTCCAAATAATCTTTCTGTGTTCATATGTTGCACACCAGTTGGCAGAGAGCAACACTGATGGCCATATATAACCAACTGATACTTCTCATCCTATGACAAATATAAAGAAAAACCCTTGACCTTCATAAACAGCATTGCCATTAGTTATACACATGAAGTAAGAGTGGATGTATGTCAGCTAACAAATGTACAAAAAAGTTAAGAGAATGCCTTTATTCTGTTTCGGTGGCTCAGAGTACTCATGAAATGATTTCTACTTTGCCAGAGAGCAACTATGAAGTCCATACATAAACAAAGAGGAATGGCAGATCTAGTCCAACAGGAAAAATGAAGAAAAATCCATACCATGTGCTAATAGCTTGCATTTGGTCATGCAAATGAGCTGATCAGCAATGTGCATAACCATCCATTTAAGAAATAAGGTAAACATAATATGTGTATGTAACAGCCTCCATGGCTAAGTATATTCATGCAATGATGCATACATTGACAATACAATGAGTGGAGGGTTTTGATCCCCTGATGGCTGTATGTTCAGTTTGACAACTTCACTATAAGTTCTTCTGTGACTTCAATTGCTGATGCACTGGTCTAGTAAATATCAGTGCAAAATGCAGGGGTTCAACTCCATTGAGGTCTACTTTGTATCAATCTGCAAAACAATCTATATCATATGCTAATAACTTGCTATAGCTAATACGTGTGGCAATCAGTGGGGTGTGTTTCCATTCAAATATGAAAGATGATAAACTTAATGCATGTAGCCTATCTGCTTCCATGACTTAGGTACTCATGCAGTGGTTTATACATTATCAATACACTGCTGTGAGTGCTTCTGTTGCATGCCTTGCTAGTGCTTTAGTCTAGGTAATATCAGAGAATGCAGGGATTCAGATTACTTCAAGAGTGTTTCTCTTTTCTTGCTGTCATGGGTTCCATTCCTCTGATATGTGTTTTCCAACAACCTTTCTGATGAGTGCTTCCATAGCATCCCTTGCTAATGCTCTGACCAGTGACAAAAGGGGGGGGGGGGGTTCAAATCATTTTAGGTGTGTTTCTGGTTTTCTTGCTCTCATTGGGTTTGGCTCTGCTGAAATGTGTTATACCGACATCTTCCCAATGAATAGTCCTGTGCCGTGGCTGGCTAATGCTCATGCTGTGGCTCATGGTATGTGTGACAAAGGCATAAGCTGAAGTACATTGATCTGCAATTCTCTTACCTGCTCTCATGTGTTCCATTATCATTAAATGAAACATTCCTATTCTCAGGCTGTAAATTATGGAAGGGATTTTGGTGCTTTCTGACATTTTTTTTTATTTGACTAACATTATTGAGCTAAGACACTGAGAGATGCTCCAACCACACCTCCATCCAGCTTATTTCTTATTTCCTCATGTTGTGTTCTACTCTTTGTGCCTTTCCTTTTCATCTTTGTCCTATAGTTCTATTTCCAAGCTATAATATGGTCAAAAGATAGACACAACATACACAAGCCCACAAAAGCCTTATAAAAATAAATCCTTCTGTGGTTATAGTTTGTGCAACAGTTGGTAGAAAGCAATGCTAGTGGGCAACCATAAAAAAAGAGAAATATTCCACATCCTATGGCAAAAATGAAAAAAAAAACTGGCATGTGATAATCAGTTAATAGTCACCATTAATGTACTTAATATATAATTTCTTCACCATTAATTTGAAGTCATGGAAATCATTTTAGACGAATGCCTCCAACCATAGTGTAAAAAAATGGTGAGAAGTTGCATCTAGTCTTGACCCTATTGAAATGTTTATAATAGCTTATGTGATGCCTGTGCCCTGGCCCAGCAATCGAGGATCCTCAATCCTCACCACTAACACCAGTAAGGGGCATCTCATATAGGAGGAAAGGATAACAAATATACACAGTAAAGTGCAATTTCCCTTAAGAGCACACAGAGATCACAGTCAGTCTGGGGCTGGTCGCTCCCTTGCTCTCCAGGTCCTCAATAAGACTCCCCACTGGCACAGCTATAGGGTCCAGATCTCAGCCAGCTGGGCAAGCTAAAATCTCCAGCATCCTCTCTGTCCAACCAGTGCTTTGTGTCCCTGCCCAAGTAGCTGACACACACACACTTTGAGATAAGAGTTTATACAACCACACAGACACTTCTGGGGAAGGCTGGCACAGGTTTTCCAGCTGTGCCCCTTTTACCCAGACTATACAGTAGGAATCACTGTCACCACCCAGCTAATATTTAACAGCTGCTCAAAGGCCCTTACAAGTGTGTCCAATTATTACTGTGCAATATTATTATTCAATTGATAAGTGTGACTAAACAATAAAGGCTTATTAGAGGGACTTGGTACAGAATCACTATAAATATGCAATGTACTCTTAGGGCTTAACTTATCTCTACACAAAACAGCCACAGTTGAAAGGTTTTAAAAGATTTAATAATAAATAAAAACAGAAGACAATACTTCTTACTACACAGTGCTAGTTAAGAGTTCAGAGTTCACAGAGAAATACTTAAAATAATTCAGTAGTACAGTTCTGACATCACAGAAAAACACTTGGTCTAAACTTTCTAGTTTCTAGCTATTTCTAAGAGAAAACACCCTTCTAAAATAACTTACAAATAGAAACAGGGAGAGTGCTGATGAGTTGGATGCTCAAGACAAAAATGCTTCATAAGCTCTAATTCTCTCTGTTTTTAAAATCACATTCCTGGTTCCCAGTACATCATTCTTCACACTTCACTGGATTCCCAGGCTAACAGAACTACATTTACATTTTTAACATCTCCTTTTGTTATCATGCAGCTGGTGAGGAAGCAGAGCAATAAAAATACATTTGCTTGTTTAAATCTAGCAATTTAACTCTTGGTTAAAACAATAGAAAGGGTGTCTTCATCTAGACAGGCTGGAGCCAACTTTAAAGATCCAAGAAAGTCATAAAATGCTTGAATTAGCTACCTTACAGCAGTTTGTTTTCATTTAAAATAACAAGCCTGTGCCTTACATTAATATTTACAAATGATAGAATAATCTATAAAATTCTATCTGGCTAGGCTGGCAGCCTTCACATTTCACCCTCCCCGGAGAACTCAAGATATTTTTTTTAAGTGACCTTTGAGAAATGCTGCTTGAGAGGGTTAGGTCTATCTGAGTATACCTTTCCCCATTCCCTGTCTTGAAAGCCCATCTGAATTGGAATTGCTAATCCCACTGTGGTGCTGTACTGACATATATGTTTGCAACCCCAGGCTCCATCTTAGCAACTTGGCATTTTGCTGGCTGGCTCTCTGTAAACATATTCCAAAGACATGCATCTGGAGCATTTCTTCACGGGCCTCCGCTGAAAACAGGCTCTGTGGATCCTAGTCAGACTTTCCCAGTCAACAAATGTTAAATAAATAAATAAAAATAAAAATATCATGGGGTTGTGATCTGTCATAACACTGAATTTCCTTTCATACAGATAAGTATGAAGTTTCTGCAGTACCCACACTATGGCTAGCTATTCCTTTTCTACAGTTGCACAGCATTCCTCCCTGGGTTGGAGCCTACAACTGAGATAAACCACTGGGTGTTCTTCTCCCTCTGAAGAAATCTGGCTAAGCACAGCCCCCATCCCATGGTTCGAAGCATCCACCTGCACAACAAATTCTTTGCTGTAGTCTGGACTGGCTAACACAGGGGGTCCTCCCAAATCTTCTTTAAGCTTTTGGCATGTCTGCTCACATGCTGGGGTCCACACTACCTTATCTGGCCTGTTCTTCCTTGTCAGGTCTGTGAGGGGAGCAGCTATGGTACTAGAACTGGGGACAAACTTTCTGTAGTATCCTGTTGTTCCTAAATATGCCCTCACTTGCTTTTTAGTAACAGGTGCAGGCCATGCCTTAATGGCTTCCACTTTGGCAAGTTCTGGCCTTATCTTACCACTCCCCACTCTATGTCCTATGTAGGAGACCTCTGTCATACCACCTGACATTTGCTCGGCTTAATGGTCAACCCTGCCCTCTGTAGTCTGCCCAGCACCTCCCTAACATGCTGAAGGTGCTCTGACTAGGAATGGTTGTAGATGGAAATATCATCTAGGTAAGGAAGGGCAAAACCTCCTGCTCCTGCTAGGAAATGATCTATCAGTCTCTGAAAAGTCGCTGGAGCATTATTCGTCCCAAAGGGCATATTTGTGAACTCATACAAGCCAAAAGGAGTCACAGAGGCTGACTTCTCTCTAGCACTGGGAGTCAAGGGCACTTGCCAGTAACCCTTGGTAAGATCAATGGTTGCAAGATACTTAGCCCCACCCAGCTGCTCTAAGGCCTCATCTGTCCTAGGCATGGGATAAGCATCTGACTCTTTGTGACTATTTAATTACCTGTAGTCCACACAGAACCTGGTGCTGCCATCCTTCTTTGGCACCAGCACCACTGGGGAGGCCCAGGGACTGTTGGACTCTTGAACAACCCCTAGTTCTAACATCTCCTGTACCTCGTCCCTCAGAGTCTGTTTGACTCTCTCAGGCACTCTATAAGGGGATGTATTCATCTGATGCTGCCCGAGGTGGATGCACCCTAGTTTCCTAGTGAACATGTCCCCAAATTCCTGAAACGCTGCTCAGATTTCTCGAACCTGGGTAGGAGATAGCTGCTGGGACATTGCTACCCCTTCCACTGAAGTGTCAGCCTGAGCCTCACTGAGGAGATTAGTCCCCAGATCTCCCTCAGACTCCTCCTGCAATCCACTGCAAATGCTCAGCACAAGGGCCTCCCTATCATGGGAAGGTTTCATCATGTTAACATGGTACAATTTGTGCCTCTGCCTTCTGCCTAGCAGTTCCACCATGTAATTAATCACTTACATTTCTTACCACCTTGTAGGGTCCCTCCCAAGCTGCTTGCAGTTTGCTGTGTCTGACAGGAATGAGCACCATTGCCTACTGCCCCACAGCATACTCTCTAGCTCAAGCATTCCTGTCATACCACACCTTTTTCTGTTGTTTGGCTTCTGCCAGGTTCTCCTGGGCCAAGTCATGAGTTCCATGAGACTTGTCCTGAGGTTTAGGATGTATGCCACAACAGACTCCTTGTGAGACTCGAACTCACCTTTCCTCTCATCTCAAATTAAATCTAGAGGTCCCCTCACCCTATGCCCATACAGCAACTCAAAGGGTGAAAAACCTGTGGATTCCTGGGGAACTTCTCTGTAAGCAAACAACAGATGGGGCAAATATTTGTCCTACTCCCTCTTAAACTGATCTACAAATGCCTGTAGCATGGACTTGATTGTAGAGTTTAACCTCTCAACAAGACCATTATTCTAGGGATGGTAGGGAGTGGTCTTCATGTGCTACACCCCACAGTACTTCCACAGACAAGCCAGCAGGTCTGACATGAAATTGGCACCTCTGTCAGTCAGTATTTCTTTTGGGAAACCTACCCTGCTGAAAATCTCTAACAGAGCATTTGACTCCTTCTCTGCTTCAATGGAGGACAAAGCCACTACCTCAGGGTATTGTGTAGCATACTCCACTACTACTAGGATATACTTTTTCCCTGTGGAACTTGGGGTACTCAGAGGACCCACAGTATCCATAGCTACCCTCTGAATAGCTACTCAATCACAGGCAAAGGCATCAAAGGAGCTCTCACTTTGTCTCCTGCCTTGCCTACCTTTTGGTACTGCTCAGAGGTCCTGCAGTACCCTGTTACATCTCTGGAAATTCCAGGCCAATAGAAGTTCTGCATAATGCACCTCTTTGTATGTTTCATGCCCCTATGACCTGCAGAGGGAATATCATGGGCTATGGCTATAAGCACCAGATGGTAGGTTCTAGGCACTACCAACTGCTGCACTCTCTACCTTCTAGCGCTCCCTCATGGGTCCACTCTCTGTATAGTAACTCTTTGTCTCAGTATACAGATTCTCCCTTTCCTTGAGAATCAGGTGCCTCCCTAGCTACCTGCCTCAGGCCTTGTAATGTAGGGTCTGAGAGCTGAGCCTGTCTCAACTCTCTCCTTGTAACCCTTCCCAGCTCCCCTTCCACATGAAGTCTAGCATCCTCTGACAGTGGTGCCTCACTGTCAGCCTGGGTGCTACTACTCACCTTTACCTTTGCAGTCACTCTATCCCAGGGACCATCAGTACCCCCAAGCAGCTGTAGCTCACATTCAGCCTCACTGCTACAGAGTATCTCCCTCCCTGAAGTAAGCACCTCACCAGTCTTGGCTGCAAGTATGCAGTCTGTCTGGGTCTCCCCCAGGCTACCAGACCCACATGCTTGTCTCCTAGCCTGACCATGTGTAACTGCATAAGCACATGGTACTGCCTCATCTAAATCCTTCCCTATCAGGACATCTGCAGGATGGTAGTTTGGTACCCTTGTTGTCTCAGGACAACCTACTATTGGCATTTTGTCTTTCCCACTTACTGGCTCCCTCACCTTTTGTTCCCCACCTTGCCTCCATGGACACCTGTATGTCACATGGCCCCACTGGTTGCATTCAAAACATTTAACCCTAGGTCCTGGATGTGTACCTGGACTAGTGGCTTCCCCTGCTACTGGCAGATTCTGTTGGGGCAGTCTGTGCTGCCCACATTGGGTTCCTTTAGACCCATGAGCAGTACTGGGGGCCCCTTTCCTGTGCAGGGCTGCCCTGCTTGCCAGGTATAGTTCTCCCGTCTTCCCCAACTCATCTGAAGTAGCATATTGTCTATCAGCTAACTAGATCCTCATGTCCTCAGGCAAAGTGCTAAGGGCTTGTTCCCTCACCAAAAAGTCTGCCATCCCTTCAAAAGTGGTGACCTGACATCCACTCACCCACCTATGGAAATAAGTGCCTAGTTCAGCAGCATATTCATACACACTTTCATCTGCCTTGCGTCTATGCTCATGAAACCTTTTCCTATACATTTCAGGTGTTAGCTTAAACAATTCTAACAAATGCTTTTTAACAGCAGTATAATCAAAACATGCAATGTCAGATATTTATGGCAATACATGTACAGCTTTACCATGGAGTAAGGGGGTCAGGAACCATACCCAGAGCCTTTGGTCAACCCCATACTGTTTGCATACCCTCTCAAACATATGAATGAAACTATCATAATTATCCCTCTCTTTAAACTGCGGAAGAAATTAATGACCTGTTGTTCTTCTGGGGTCCAGTTACTCCCTTCCCCATTACCTCCATGACTCTGGTGAAGAGTCAGTATTTCCTTCTCATGCTGCCTCTGCCTCTCCTTTCCCTCAGCTTCCAGACATAGCAGTTTCTCTAGATGCCCCAGTCTCTCAGTTGCTAATGTCTCCACACTCCTGCCCTCCAACTCGAGTCTCTTTAGCTCCAGATGGGTTTTTAAGTCCTCTGCAGAAAGGTTGAGCTGCTCATTCTCCTAAGGGTATTATGTCTCCACTGCCAGTCTGATTGTCCTCCTGGTTGCTGTTTCTGATGCAGCTGTAACCAAGGCTGCAATCAGGTCGGCCTTAGTCAGGTTTCCATGCACCAGTCCCCTAGCCTGGCACATCTCCACCAGCTGGCTCCTTGTCAGCTTTCCATACTCCTCTGCTGGCATGCTGCCTGCTCACCCTAACTAACTAAGCTAACAAAAGAAATAAAACAATTGTGATCTGAACTCTTTTGAGTATTCACTGTGTGGCTGTTTTAGAGTACAAAACACCTTCAAAGCTCACTCTACACAAGCTACAGGAATTCACTCTACCCACACTACAACAAGCCAATTAGTATTTACCAACCAATTAATATGTGATGTGGATATCCCACCACTGCCAAACAATTAATATGTGATGCCCGTGCCCTGGCCCAGCAATCAAGGAGCCTCAATCCTCACAACTAACACCAGTAAGGGGCATTTCATATAGGAGGAAAGGATAACAAATGCACACAGTAAAGTGCAATTTTCCTTTAAAGCACACAGAGATCACAGTCAGTCCAGGGCTGGTCACTCCCTTGCTCTCCAAGTTCCCAATAAGACTTCCCACTGGCACAACTATAGGGTCCAGATCTCAGCCAGCTGGACAAGCTAAAATCTCCAGCACCCTCTCTGTCCAACCAGTGCTTCATGTCCCTGCTCAAGTAGCTGACATACACACTTTGAGATAAGAGTTTATGCAACCACACAGACACTTCTGGAGAAGGCTGGCACAGGTTCTCCAGCTGTGCCCCTTTTACCCAGACTATATGGTAGAAATCATTGCCACCACCCAGCTAATATTTATCAGCTACTCAAAGGCCCTTACAAGGGTGTCCAATTATTACTGTGCAGTATTATTACCCAATTGGTAAGTGTGACTAAACAATCATGGCTTATTAGAGGGACTTGGTAAAGGATCACTATAAATATGCAATGTACTCTTAGAGCTTAATTTATCTCTACACAAAACAGCCACAGCTGAAAGGTTTTAAAATATTTAATAATACATAAAAACAGAAGACAATACTTCTTACTACACAGTGCTAGTCAAGAGTTCAGAGATCACAGAGAAATACTTAAAATAATTCAGTAGTACAGTTCTGACATCACAGAAAAACACTTAGTCTAAACTTTCTAGTTTCTAGCTATTTCTAAGAGAAAATATATTTCTAAAATAACTTACATACAGAAACAGGGAGAGTGCTGATGAGTTGGATGGTCAAAAATGCTTCATAATCTCTGATTCTCTCTGTTTTTAAAATCACATTCCTGGTTCCCATTACATCATTCTTCACACTTCCCTGGATTCCCAGGCTAACAGAACTGCATTTACATTCTTAACATCTCCTTTTGTTATCTTGCAGCTGGTTAGGAAGCAGAGCAATAAAAATACATTTGCATGTTTAAATCTAGCAATTTAACTCTTGGTTAAAACAATAGAAAGAATGTTTTCATCTAGACAGGCTGGAGCCAACTTTAAAGATCCAAGACAGTCATAAAATGCTTGATTTAGCTTCCTTACAGCATTTCTTTTCCATTTAAAACAACAAGCATGTGCCTTATATTAATATTTACAAATGATAGTATTATCTATAAAATACTATCTAACTAGGCTGGCAGCCTTCACAGCTTATATTGTGTCATTTATGGTAAGACTGTTGAAAAATAAGTCATACAAAATTTTAATGGTTTAGTGAAGCAATCAGGGAAAGTAAACTTTTCAAAACTCTAATGAAAAAGGACCATATGCTCAGACAAAAGCTTTATTTACATCAAAAACAAAAGCCATGTGTAGATTACCCATAGATGTGTTATGGAATGACTCGTGTGTGTGCACTGCACCTTGGCAGTTCCTATGATTTCCACATATGGCATATATGGTACCGACAATGTTGTTTCCTGCATAGTGGCATTCCACAGCTTCACTCACTTAATGGATAAGTACGGACACCACAGTACACTAATATAGCCAAGGCCACATACAGTACAAATCCCACTGTCGTTTCCATGCCTCTTCCTATAGTGACCCCAGTGTGTTGTTGCAAGGTACAGCTGAAGCCCTGGTTTTTGTTGCCCATGTGGAACCCGCAAAGCACTTTCTCTTCTTCCAGTGTACTCATTGTGTTTCATGTGATGCAAAATATTCCTGGAACCCTGGTTGGTAATGTCCATGTGGATCCACAAAGCATGGCAGAACAGCAGTGCATCACCATTCATGCCCAAGGCAAAAATGTAGTAGAGCACATTTGACCTGCTTAAATCCAGGTCCTGCTGCATAGATATGACTGGGGTGGGGGCACTGCTGTATACTGTCACCAGAGCCTGCTAGTTTTTTGTAATATGCTGAATGCAGTATGACATAATATTTCGGAAACAGACTGACCACGCATCATCACTGGGTCCCTCCACTACTGAGGCAGCTGGACACATTGGAGCCAGAAGTACGTAATCCAATAGCGGTTACAATGATAGCAACAAATATCAAACAGTGGCCATACAACACCTCTCCAGATGGCTCCTTGTATATTATATGGCACTGGACATGAAGCAACAATGTCTAATCTGTGTCTGTGGGCCTGGAAATGTACAGTGTTGCCATCTGGAGTCACACAGAGTAAAGTAATGTATGATGTGGTATCTTATGGCAGTGCTGAGTAGTTGATGTGTACGTCACACTGTTTATCAGATATTGCCATATACTCCATGCAGAATGAAGGGCATACCTCACAACCTGGAAACATCAAAATGTGGACAAAGGCCCATGAAAAATAGGTACAAATCTGTAAGCTGATTAACATAAAATTTACATACATAATTATGTAACCCCACCCAATCCAATGGAATTATGGGATACCAACTTTCAAATGCAACTGAAGAACAAACAACTAAAATGTGTTCATGAAAGAAAAAATAAGCAGAAGAACAATTGTGTTTTATTTATATTAATATCTGAACTTGTACAATACTAAAATATAATTTTCTTTTATAAAAATAAAATTAACTGCAGCTGCGCTTCAGCCTTCTTAATTAAATAACACAAAATATAAACCAGAACAAAACTGTTTGATTTATATTATTAACATCTGAACTTGTATAAAACTTTCAACTTCTATAAAACTAAAATACAATTCTCTTATATAAAAATAAAGTTAACTTAGCAAAGGATTGATCTTTTTACAACCCAGGCCCCCCCAACATTGCCCTCCTCCAGCTAGCCTGCACAGATAACTCTCTCTCTAATTGCACACCACCGCAAAGCACAGATTGGAGGCTATCAGCTGGTGAATTGCCTTCAAGAACAAAAATAAGTGTAGACAGCATATTTGTCAATCTGTTAGCACAACAGTCAGCAGTCAGTGATAAAGCCAGAAATGTAAGGGGTGGAGTGTGTGGAGGCCAGAAGCCAGGGAGGTGGTAAATATTGCCTTAATGAAGTTGGAGCAATAATGCACTTTGCATTATAATACATTTTCCAAAGCATATAAAGTCTGAGACTAAAAGCACCTGTCATCACTTTGTTTTCTGACTTAGTACAGTCCTCAGTCTGCCAAGAAATGTACCTTTCACAAGACAAAGCACCTTAGCAGTTATGACTATTAACTATATACTTCTAAGACAGCAAGTCCTATACTGGATAAAAGTGCACAATACATACACAAGCTGACATTACACAATATTGTAATACAGGTGCAATATTATTAGCAAGCATACAGACACTGCAGGTAACATATGAAACCATTATATTCAGCTACAAAGCTCACCATATGGTTAAAATCTTTTACTTTATACTTGCAAAAAAGTTCTTTTGATGACAATATAATTCACTATTATTTTCCATGAATATACTTATTAAAACTTGTAGGGTGGGGCGTCTGCCTCAATATGAAACACTATGTGTTCTTGAATCTTAGCTGTAGCCTGTATGTAATAAATATAATACAGTTTCAAAAGTCATCTTCAAGACTAGCATCACATAGCAGTTTCTTATTCATTTCTTATTCATTATGCTATGCTATTAATCGCCACCAGGCATCCCATGCATGCATGTGAGATATGAGATACAAAATTATCCATTGCATCAAAAGTCACTAACTAATGGTAAACTGAAATTAAAATCAGCAGAAGCCAGAAGGCACAGATACAGCTCCATAGAATTAATTATTTAGTTATATGACTGCAGATATTATGACCATACCTCTCAGTCTCTTACAGCAAGAAATCTAGACAAAGCCACAAATAACGGGGGACCAAACAAAGGCGCAGACATAGTCAGTGACACTTTTTAAATACTGCTCTTCCAAACTTAGACTGTGGACAGAATAACAGATTTTGCATAGCATGAATTTTCTTAAGGATTAAGTCCGAAAATCAAATGTAATGTCTGCTGCCTGCTGTTATTTTCTGACTTCAGTCCTCAAAGGTTTGCCACTGCCAGTGATTTGCCAAAAAACTACAATTTTATGAGAAATGGACCCATAGCAAAAAGCTTAATTTCCTTCAGTAGTTTCAAGTATGCACAAACACCAAAATGAAACATTTCCCCCAGACCCCCACTAATCCCTTCAGCAGTATGTTTGTAAGTGTGCACAAGCACCAAAATGAAACATTTCTCCCAGTAGCTTCAAGTACAGTAAACTCTCAGTTAACCAGCACCCATGGGGATTGGTAGATGCCAGATAACTGTAGTTTCTGGTTGCTTGAGTTACTATTAAAAATAGGCCTGACTACTACTGTGCCCTATACTATTTGTTTGGTTTGACTTGTTCTCAAGTTGTGGAGAGAGGGAATTTATTCCTATCTTTCTTTTCAAAACTATAAAACTTTAAAAACGTAAGGTATGAAAACAGTAAGTGCAGTGCATGAACATTTTTTTTTTTTGCCATTTGCTTGAGAGTGCTGGTTGCTTGAGTTCCGGATAACTGAGAGTTTACTCTATGCACAAGCACCACCAGAATGAAACATTTCCCCCAGTGATTCATCCCTTCAATAGTTTCAAGTATGCACAAGCACCAAAATGAAACATTTCCCCCAGACCCCCACTAATCTCTTCAGCAGTATGGTTGAAAGTGTCCACAAGCGCAAAATGAAACTTTTCCCCTAGGCTCAGTTTTGATTAATTTCTTCTTAATCCCCAGTGTAAAGTAAACTTTAATATGGTCTCTGTTTGTTTATGCACCTTTACTGAAGCATTTTGCATACTTCTGCCTTGGATAGTGTGATATTTAGCATTTTGTTTTGGTTTTGCCTTGTGTTTCCCTGTGTCTCTTGAGTACAGAATGGATTAGCCAATAAAACCAATCTATGATCAATGGAGCAGTGTCAGAAGCTCCGGCACAAACCTATCTCCCAGACACTGTGCGTTGACTTCAACTCAGCAGCTGTAATATTTAAAACTGGGAAAATGTTTGTCTCAGATAATAACTCAATATTAAGGCTGATTCCTGGTAATGTACTTAATGTAACTGCTGGACTTCAGTGAAACAGTGGCCACAGAAATACAGAAATTACTGACTGGAAAGCATTTGCAAACGGAGGTTGTGGGAAATGATTATGAGATAATAAAATCCATATCTACTGGATATATCAGATTAATTTATCATTCTTTGCTATAACCTCTATGTCATTATTCCATTGGAAACAGCATGTTGAAACAGTGGCTGCTGCGATTGTACAGTTTTTAAATATCGTTAACAAAATTACAAGTATTTGACCTCCTTTTGAATAGAAACCCTGTGACTCCACCGGAAAGTACAAGGCTGCTCCAGGGTCGCACTAAATGACTGAGTTACTGGAAAGAAAAAGAAACACAGAAAAACACAGACCTATTAATTCTACATACTATATTGTTTTGTAAAATGATGAATGGCCTTGATGAGTAAATTAACTCAGAGCTTGTAAAACTAATCAGTTTATATAGTAAAATCCTTGCCCTCAGTAAGGTCTGCCTAAATGCGTTTGTAAAAGAGACGGAGTAAAGAAAAATGACTGCACGCATTAGCACTCACACACCCCTGTAGTATTAGTCATTCTCTCTCAACACTCATATATATCTCTATCAACTCTCTCAAGTCTCAACTTTAAAAAAAACACTAACAGTTGGATTCATCACATGGTCTCTCTCTTACTCACTCACTCTCAATGCTCATATATCTTTCTCAACTTCTAAAAAAAAAAAAAATAATAAAACCACTAACAGCTGCAATAACCCACATCACATTGTACTGCATTTTTTTTTCTTAATTCTTTTACGGTACCTGAAGGAGCCAGGGAAGAACTGGGTCTGGTGGTGATATATTTTTTTCATCTTCTTGAATCTTGACTTGTCTCTCTTGTCTTGTGTGTGTGTGAGAGAGAGAGGGGGAGAGAGAGAGAGAGAGAGAGAGACACCGATCACCTCCTTGGTACCATACGATGAATGCACCAGTAGCACCACTGTCTGTCTGCTACTTCTAAAAAACTAAAGAATGAATGAACAGCTTGCCTGCACATGTTGTATAAACATAAACACAGTAGTGCACACCCCCTCAAGCCCTCAGCCGTATTCCGACAAGCTGGCAAGCTGCTCATGATGCTGATGTCATTGTGCATGACCTGCATGTGATGATGTCAGCAAATAAAAAGATCAAGGAATTGTGGCACTCCATTATTTTGACCTCAAAACTGGTAAATACTGAGGAATTTGGTATGGCTGAGAGATATGATAAAGGGAGATGACGGTCACAGCTGTTATCATTTGCACTGGTGCATACTATATCATCAACACAAGTCTGCCTAGGCTACTAAGGTTTGGGGAGTTGTTTGCAGAGGGTTGGTCATGGATGCTGTTTGAGCCACCAGTTACTGCACAAGGCTGATTATAGCACCATTCCTAGACTCCATAGTCTCATAATGTTCCAGGTAGTATGGGGCCACATCTTCCCAGAGGTCAGGTATAATGTCCATTATTGCCATTGTGCACACACAACCATGGAATGTGCTCAGATTACTGCCCTGCACATCTGTTGGCTGAGTTTAAGAGCCTCCTATATCAACATTTCTATTCTGCAATACAGTGGGTATCTGTATGTCAGATAGAATGTATTGATCCACCTCTGGAAGCCCAGTATTAACTTTGGAGTCTTCCGTGATAGGAATAGCACATTGCCATACTGTGTCTCCTTTAGGGTGGGTGTGGGGGTGGGTATGCTGTCACTTCAGGCAGGGCATGTAAGTCCATGCAGGAGGAGAGAGAGAGAGAAAGAGAGAGACAGCATTTGTGCCCTAAGACTTTGAATCAAAGGGTGTATTGGCTTCATTGTCAGACCCTGGGTAGACAATGACAATAGCCTGTTGGCCTGGTCTAGCATGAACAGATGACAAGATGACAGTTGTTTGCCCAGTAGATACAGAATAAGAGCTCATAATTGTGTGATAGTGTTCACCTCACAATTTCTTATGCTTGATGGAGTACATGCTAATGACATTCATACTAGCAATTATGAAAAACTTCTCTGTATTGGCAGTCCCATGGATGTAAATGTTTTATGTACCAACTAAGCACAGAAACAATGCACAGAGTGAGCTCCCTAGAATCAGTCTAGATAGAGTTGCCATATAGTTCATGCATTAAGGCTGCTAACCTGGCTGGTCTCCATGAGAGATGCATGATTTATGGAGGGTCGAGGAGTACTTGCCCACACTTTGCAGTATAATGCCCACCCCACATAATCACCTTGTCACCAGGAATGATGGGAATGACTCATCATCAGTGACTGCTATACTAAAGGGAGGGTCACCATGTTCGTTGTTTTGCCCACTACTATGCTTCATGCCTTCTATAGTGCCTGTCTTACCATACCTCTCAACCTCTTAGAGCAATAAATCTAAATAAACCCTAAAATGATGGTGGAAAGAGTCCAAAAGTAGGGAACATTTTTAAATATTGAGCTTATAAATTTAGAAAGTTGCTAGAATAACATGATGTTTGTTAGCATGCATTTTGTGAAGGATATGAAGTTTAAAACTCAAATGTATGTCACTCTTTAGTGGCTTCAATCCTTAGTGATTTGCCACAAAAAACATAAACTTTATGAGGAACAGACAAAAAATATGAGGCAAAAAATCTGTACATTCTGCAGAAATCTGTACAGTTGAGCGGTATGTGTGTTATATCATTTATATGCTTATTCTACTCCTATGCCATACAGATTCTTTCAGTCACAACATTGACATTTTATACCATTATGTCCCACACATGGTCTTTCAGGCATTGTTCATATGTCTGGAGTGCTTGTAGCAAAAATCATTCTACACAGTGATAGACTTGCCCAATCCCTTCTGTCTACCACCTTTAGAGGACACGTGCACATCTGAGGGGGGCAGGAGAAAATATCAATGAGAGGGTCATCTGTCGGTACACAGAGGTAGCAAGATGGCTCATTAAAACATTACTGGTTATGTGAGAGTCACATATATGGTTCACACATTGAGTAGCACAGTGTATAGATGTAAGGGCTGACTTGTGCAGGGATATTACAAGGGATTCATTGCATGCTGCCATGTATGGGACAGGTTTGTGGTGACATGTGTGTGCTGTTGGCATGAGGACTGGAATACAATGGCAGTCATTATTTCTGTGAATGTCCCTGAAGCTATACCCTTGTTTGAGGATACTGTGGCTTGAGTGTGGGCAGGGGAAGCAATCCATTTGTGTGTGGGTGCTTGTTGTAGGTCAGGACAGACTTCAACTTAATTATACTATCATACCTTTCACAGGCAAACAGGATACCAAAGTGTAAGGTGACATGAATGTGAGGAGGTGACTGCAGTGGTGGATTTGGGTAACTTGGGCCTTGGGCTGTTTTTAAATCATGGGCCACTCACCCACATTTTTTTTAGGACCAGGCATAAATACATGTGTCCTTTAGTTCACCTTCCAGATTGTTTTAAAATATATTTCTTGTTTTATACATCAACATCTTAGTTTGTGTTTTAAATTTGTAGTTTAACATTTTTCCTGTAAGCACTAAAAAAAATTATGGACCAAAGATGACAAAAGTTCACATACCAGAACATTTCGACAGTAAAAGGACACTCAAGCTGCTGTCATTGTAATCCACCATTATCTGTACTCAGCAATTATCGCTACTTTATCAACCCTGTATACATCGCGTCTGATTGTGATAAAAATGGCCTTAGTAAACTACCCACATTTGCTCATTTTACACAAATACAACATAGTCCAGCAAAGACAGACTAATAACTTTTTAACTTTCCCAACTCATCAGAGTAAGCCACTTTTATCTGCTAACATCTTCTAAACCCAGTAGTTGCATTGCTGACTGCATTCCTCTTAGGTGTCTGTGTCAAAAATTAATAATACTAATGACAAAAGGCACACATTTGCAAATTTGTTTTACGCAAACACAGAGTAGCCAAAGGGTTGCAGCTTAATTCACAGACATCACACACACACACACACACACACACACACACACACACACACACACACACACACACACATACACATGTGTGTGTGTGTGTGCGCACTAGTCATGCAAAGTCAGATTAAAGTCAATTTAAAAGGATCAGATGATTAAAGAAGAAGGTACTTTCATCCACAGATAGCCACTCTACCCACCAGCAGTTATAGCCATATGTACACGCCTTACTGTTATGAAGAAATAAATCATATGTACTTAATTGGTAGCGTTGGCTGAACTACATGAAACTGTATAATGATCACTAGCATCACACCATAAAGTCAAGCCAAAAAATGGAATGATATTTATGAGATAATAAGAAATATTAAATCTGAAGTTGTTAATCTTCTTCCTATTCATCACTGATGTCCTCGGAACCAAGTCAGCCTAATACCAAGCTTGCGTACACCAAAAACTTTCGAGCTAAGCTGCTACCTACAATGCCCTTCTCCCAGTTACCTCAGATCTTGTTTGCCGTGCAGCCATATAGCAGTGTTTCACTGAGCTCTCCAGCTAAGTATTATATTTTTCAATTTTTGGCAGTATTTTGTAACTTTTTCTCTCAAAACCCCTATATTTCTTGTTTTCTTAATTGGCTGTACCCACATTTATTCTCTTTCTTACCATCATTGGTAAATGCCCTTCTTTACCCTTGTGGTATTCTTAATACCATTGTTGGTATTTTCTTCTCTTCTCTTCCCTCCTCAGTATTTCTTTTTTGGATTAATTACTCATTTTTTTTTTTTTTTTTGGTATGTCTGAAAAGAAAGGGACTTCAGGGTTTAAGCATTGTAATTCCTGCAATGGTAAATTCCCCAACAGTGATCTAAATGAGGAATGTGTTTATTGTCTGGGGGTTCCACACCTATCTGTGAAACCTCCCTGTCAGATTTGTGTTAGTTTCAGTCAGTGGATGCTGAATGAAAGAAAAAAAATAAACTTATTCTGAAAGGCCTGCTTCCTTCTCATTTTTCTGAGGCTATTTCTGCGTCAGAGGTTTCAACCCCTCCATCCATGGACAAAAAAAGTCCTCATTCGGACCCTTCTTCACCGGCTGGTGAGAAGGGCAAGCCTCATAAGCTCAAGGCCCATAAAGCTTCCACAGGACACAAGATCACCTCCTTGGTTCCGATAACCTTGGCTCCGAGCTCTGCTCCACTGGTTTCATCAGATATTGTGATGATTTCCACATCGGCGCTGCCCCCAGTTCTGACTATGGTTTTGGCTCCTACCTTATTGCCTGCAATTAGCTCGGCACCAACATCCCCTATCTCCGTTCCGAGATCGGTACTGATGACTCCATTGGAGCTGATAATGACCTCCACCCCAGCTTTCACTTTGGCTCCGAGCCCTTTTTCAACACCAATAGTGCCTCTTTTACCTGACTCGAAACTGGAATCCTCAGTGCCAACGTTTACTACACCTCAGACCTAGTATTCCCCATCCTTGTATCTGTTTGCTGGACAAGTCTTTAGCCCCTTTTTGGACCGACCTGACTCCCCCTCAGGAGTGTTGGTAAGGTCCACCAGGAGCCTATCTGAATCGGATGTGGTGCACCTGTTTGATGAGCTTCTGACTGCCAGGGGGATTACAAATTTTCTTCAAACCCACCCCACTCCAGGCTTTGGGTCCATTGCCCCTGCAACTCCCATGTATTCTCCTCTCACAGACCCCTCAGTTCTGAGGTCCATAACACCAATGTCTGCGGGAGGAATCCTCTTCTCAGCGCCAACAGTAACCTTCTCTGAGTCTCTGAGGCCCCTTTGGGTTTCGGTTCCTTTGGAGCCATCCCTTCCTCAATCTCATGCTTGGGGGGTGGAACCCTTGGCTCCAGGAATGGTTCCAGTTGTTTCATCGGCTCTGGCTCCGGGGGTGACTCCTGCCCCAGTTTTGCTTGAGGATCTGTCCCCAGGCACGGGCTGCATGGAGGCGGGTGTGACCCTGGTTCTGAGATTGTTTCCTCGGTTCTAGGCTCCCATTCCTCTTCGGGTGGGACTGCCTTCTGGGTGATGAAGGAAGCACTCCTCCTAAGTCGGACCTTCCCTTCTCTCCTTCTGAGCTGCAGTCATCACAGGCCACCCCCCAGGACACCGACAGGCAAGCTTCAGGAAACCCCTGTGCAGGGTAACCTCCTTTCTGAGTCTTCTTCAGATGCTCCAACTGAAGAACCTCCTCAGAAAAGGATGTGTAAGAGGAAACACATGGACTCCCTGGAGGAGTCCCTCACAGAAGATACAGATTATGATGATGGGGAGGGGGTCCCCACTGTCACCCCCTGATGATGTCTCCTTTGGAGACATCCTGGAAATTTTGAGGCAGAGGGGTGACTGGAAGCCCTTCAATCCTTACTCAGCTTTATGGGCCTTGTGCTTATGAGGCTTGCCCTTCTCACCAGCTGGTGAAGAAGGGTCCGAATGAGAACTTTTTTTCTCGGCCCTCTACTTCTTGTTTGACCCCCCCCCCCCTGCCAATGACTTAGTCAAGCTTATCGTGCAGTGGGCATGGAAGAAGCTTAATACCATTGAGGCCATTCCCCGGAGACCAGACAAGGTAGTCTCCCCTCCAGAAGAACAGCTCCATTGGTCGAGAGGCTTACCAGTAGATGCTATGGTGGTGGCGGCTGCCAGGAAAAAGGACCTTGCGGAAGAAAGTCCTGCTGTCCACCCACCCAAGAGAGAGTCCCGGGTGGTGGACAGATTAGGAAAGTGAGTCTTTGCTTCAGCGACCTTTGCAGTCAGGTCTCTGAATTACTTGGCACATTTTACGAGGCTCCAAAGAGATCTCATATCTGAACTCTCTGGAACCCTTGCGGGTCAAGTTTCAGATGGAGCACGTGATAAAGTTGCTTCCCAACTTGCTACCCTAGAGTCGATTTCCAACTCGTCCATGAGGTTCTGTCCCATGCAACCAAAGGGGTGGCTAAAGCTGTGGGTGCAGGTGTAGTTATGAGACGTCACGTCTGGATGCACATTTCTGACCTTGCGGATTCCTTCAAGTCTTCCTTTTTAAATGCCCCTATCAAACCATCCACTTTGTTTAGTTCTAAAGTGAAGGACACATTAGCCTGGTGCAAACAGGATGGAAAAACCTTGTCTGCCATCGGCCTACATTTTTCCAAACCTCAGCGCTCTTTCTCCAGGAACTAGAGGAGTGGAAAGATGTGGCAGAAAAAAATCTCAAGGCCCTTTCTGTAGTGCATATGGTGAGGACTCCTCTAGAAGCATTTCATGAACACTCTGGGGGCTGTCGAGAGACCGAATGGCAGGGCTATGAATTGATAATAATTGGCTCCCAGCCAGAAGTGAAGGAGACTCCTGGAGTGTTTCCCCATTTTGATGTGATAATACGCAACCCGGAGGTGCAGATCCGGTTTTTACGCAAGATTCTTTTTGGTGCCAAAAAACGCCGGGGACTGGAGGCCCATTTTGGATCTCTGCCAACTAAACAAATCAGTAGTTCAGACCAAGTTCCACATGGTCACAATTCAATCCATTCTCCCATTTCCTTGGTAGGGTGTGTGGATGTGCTCGATAAACCTCCGGGTTGCTGGGAGCCAATTATTATCAATTCATAGCCCTGCCATTCGGTCTCTCGACAGCCCCCAGAGTGTTCACGAAATGCCTAGCAGTGGTGACAGCTCATCTGAGACTTCAGGGATTCAAGGTGCTTCTGTATCTAGATGATTGGCTCCTCTCTGCCCCCACCAAGCGCCTAATGGTCAGGGCTCTTCATTACACCGTAGCACTGGCAGAGTTCCTAGGCATCACAATTCACTGGGAAAAATCCAACCTTCATCCCACCCAACAATTGGAATTCATAGGAGCAGTATTCAACACTCAAACAAGCCAAGTCTCTCTTCCTCCTCACAGACTTCTGAGATTACGGTTACAAGTACAAGTGATACTCTGTCGAAGGAAGGTGCCTGCAAGGGAAGTTCTTCAGGCTCTGGGGTCTATGGTGGCAGCCATTCCAATTGTCCCCCTAGCAAGATTGCATATGAGACTACTACAATGGCTCCTTTTGTCCCAGTGGATATCCAGTCTTCACCCCCTGAACTCACAGATCCTCATCACCATCTCCTGCAAGCAAGATCTCCTCTGATGGATGAAAACAGATGAAATTCTTTTTTGTCGCCCCTTCCACACTCCCCAACCCAATGCCATGGTGACCATGGATGCTTCCCTGATAGGGTGGGTGGACCACTTCCCAGGAAAGACAATCCAAGGCACGTGGTCCAACCTAGAGGTCAACTTGCATATCAATGTCCTGGAGTTAAGAGGGGTGCTGTTAGCATTGCAGGCACTTCATCCAGTCCTTCCGTCAGGAAAAATTGCTATCCAGTCAGACAATATGTCCACCATCTGGTACATAAATAAACAGGGAGGGACCAAATCCTACCCCCTATGTCGTGAGGCAATGAGAATTTGGCATTGGGCGATAGCTTCCAACCACTTTTTAATTGCAAAGCATATCCCAGGGAGCTCCAACGTGATTGCGGACATACTAATCAGATGCATCCTTCGTCCTCACTAGTGGTCTCTCAACCCGAGAGTGACGGCAGAAATCTTCAGCCATTGGGGCCAGCCTTGTTGGAATCTTTTCGCATCCCCCTCAAACAAAAAATGCAACAGCTACTTTGCCCCCCCCCCTTATGGGGAGTCACTGAGAGATGCTTTGACTCACGATTGGCTCACAGATCCCCTCTATGCTTATCCTCTGAAACCTCTGATACCCTTATTTCTAAGGAAGGCTATTCAGTTGAGAAGCAAGGTGATCCTCATTGCCCCTTTCTGGCCTCCTCAAGTGTGGCTTCCCTTCCTCTGACCTCACCTTTACAACCTCCTTGAATCCTGGACACTCGTCAGGATGTAATATCTCACCCACAAGACCTGACTCCCCAAAATTTATCCACTCTCAAGCTGGCAGCTTGGTTTTTAGTCGCCAGGCAGGAAACCCTCTCCTCTTCTGTCCAGGATATTATTCTGGCCTCCCGTAAACCATCCACCAGAAAACTCTACAGAGACAAATGGAAACGATTCACTATCTGGTCAGATAATCAGATGCTAGACCTCTTTTCAACTCCTACAGCCACCATTCTTCACTATCTCTCTGAGTTGTTTGACAATGGGGCTTCAGCATCTACTATTTGAGTCCATTTGGCAGCTATTTTCAGTTTCCATAACGGTTCAGATGGACTCCCTCTTATCTCCACCTGACTCTGCAAAGACCTTTCTCAATGGAGTTTTCTATAGTAGACCTCCTATCAAGCAGCCTGTAGAGACATGGAATCTCTCAGGGGTTCTCCAGTCTCTCTCTCTACCTCCCTTTGAGCCTGCCGTGACATCTGATCTAAAATTCCTGTTATGGAAGTCTTTGTTTTTGGTGGCGGTCACATCAGCCAGACGTATATCTGAGTTACAAGCCTTATGCATCAAGAGCCTGTATCTAATCTTCCATAAGGACAGAGTATCCCTTCGTACTAACCCATCTTTTCTCCCCAAAGTGGTTTACAACTTCTCTATTAACCAATCCATTGAGTTTCCTGTATTTTTCACAAACTACTCAAATAAAGATGAATACTGCCTTCATTCATTGGATGTACATAGGCAACTACATTTCTACCTAGACAGGACTAAGCCCTTTCGCAAGTAGGACCAACTTTTCATTTCCTTTTCTGGTCCTAGACTGGGATGTGCTGTATCAAAAGTTACTTTATCAAAATGGCTCAGAGATTGCATTACCTTTGCATATTGACTTACAAATGAATCCAATCCTGATCAAATCAAAGCTCATTCAACTAGGGCCACCACAACTTCAGTTGCCTTCCATTCCAGGGCTTCCATGGATGACATCTGTGAAGCAGCCATTTGGGCTAAACCCCATACCTTCATCAAGCATTACAAATTGGATCTAGTCTCCAGGGAAAGAGCAGCCTTCGGCTCAATGGTTCTCAGGAATGTTCTTCCAAAAGGGCCACCCAGGTTCTCCAAGTAGCTTGGGATTCTGTCTCATCAGTGATAAAAAGGAAGAAGATTAACAACTTCAGATAAAGAAGTTATGTCTTACCATAACATTTCATCTGAGTTATTGATTTTCTTCCAGTCATTACACCCTCCCACTGTCCCCCACCAAAGGCTCCTGGTGGATTTTCTGGGTCCTTTTGATGTTTCAGGGTTTCTGCACAGAGATGGCCTCTGTCTTTCTGTTACTTCTATATGTTGCATGCAAACTTCATCTGAGGTAACTGGGAGAAGGGCATTGTGGGTAGCAGCTTAGCTCAAGAGTTTTTGGTTTATATGAGCTTGGTATTAGGCCAATTCAGTTCCAAGGGCTTGGAACCGAACCCATCAGTGATGACTGGAAGAAGATCAACAACTGAGATGGAACATTATGGTAAGACATAACTTCTTTTTATCTGATATTGTGTGATAAGTCAATATGCACAATCTCTATAGAAGTGAAAGTCACCTGAATAATTCAAAATTAAAGGGAATTATTACTAATACAGATGTAGCTGTTGACAAATAACTTTGCAGTCCAGTGCCTACTGCCTTTGAAGAATAAATTGTCTGTATTATATTAAAAATTGGTGTCCTAATGATATTGTTGTAACATTCTGGAAGTAGATCAGCTATGCATTATGGATTAGTTTATTAACCAGGTTAGTCCCACAAGGCTAGTAGACTCTTTTCAATGGAGGCACAGGGTAGTATTTATACTGTTATGGGGAAATTTGGCCAAGGAATTGCAGAAGTTACCCTACTCATTAGGAGAGTGCCTGTTCTGATCCTAGCACAGTGGTGGCACTGAAGGAGATCCAAGATGGAGGATAGCACAGAGGTGAAGACCAGTGCAGTGCTTGAGACTCTACAGGATTCTGAGGAGCTATTTTCAACAACATTTGTTTGTTTGTTTCATTGCAAGCAAACGTTCAAAACAATGATGGATGTTTTATTAAAACTCTCCAGTTGGGAGGGCTACAGGATGATATTTTGGGTGAATTTTTGCAGAGTGAGCCAGAGAGTGGAAAAGATGTTTCATGGGGTGACATTATGGAATCAGAAGCCATTTTAAAAGAAGATTGCCAGAAAAAGAAATCATATGCTGAGTCTGTTAAGGAATCTGCAGGGAAAGTAATAAGAGATGAGCAGTGAAAGGAAATGCTAACAACCAAAGGGATTTAATTGTAAAAATTAATGTAGGAGAAAGAAAAGTAAATGGACACTTATGCCATTTGTGATAATTTAAGGGTCTTGTTTTGAGTAAAGGCTCATGAAGTAAAAGCTTTTATTCTTATTTATAAAGAGACATTTTATGACATTATTTTTGAGACTGGTTCTGTTTTGCAATGTTTTTAGGGGAGTATGAAAAGAAAAAGATATGTAATCTATGGAACTCTTTTGTGGTTATAGCATCTCACAGAGAACCACAACAGAAAATACATGTTCAATTTCGAACTAAAGTTGTAAAAGAGACATTAAGAAGACATTCAAGCAAACTTTGTGAAGAAGTTATGGACATTAGCAAAGGATATGGTAACAGAGAATTGTGGACTAGTGGATGGGACTGTCATAGTTTATTGAAAATGGAGAAAGAAAAATAATTATTTATATCCTAACCCCTGAATCTAGAACCACAGTCACACGTTTTTCTGTTGCCATGCCTAACATACTGCTCCCAAATACTCACAAATCTTAACTCTACCTTACTTAGCAAACTCGAATCAACCTATCACAAAATAACCAGATTTGCTGCACAACAAACCTACAAATCTCACCACTGTATCTCTCTCAAACATCTAAACTGGCTCGAACTACCACACCTCCTACTCCTCTCTCACTTCCAAATTATGCACTCCATTATTTATTCACCATCCTACTGTCCAGCACTAGGCACCATAATCTCCCACTATGTCCCATCCAGACTACTCAGGTGCTCCACCAAAGACTTTTCACAAATCTACAAGCCCAAGTCAAAAATAAGAGTCATTACATACAGCTACCATCCCTCTATTGCTTGGAGCAAAATTTCACAAGAAGTTAGATCACTTTCACATCCTAAAATATTGAAACTAGCCCCTAAAGAGTACTTAAAAAGTCACTGGATTTGTACCTGTTCTCAGCCTTCTTGCATATACCTTCACTAAATAACAAACCTAACTTCCTCTGTCTTACCATCATTTCTTCTCTTCTATACCAAAACATTTACAACTTAAACTAGTCTACTTCATCTTTTTTTACCTGTTCTACAAGTTTTATTATGAATGATTATAATGTTAACTGTGTTTGTAATGGTTATATTTTTTGTAACTATGTTTTGGAGCTTTTCTCCCTGGGCCTCTGCTGAAAAAGGGCGTTTGCTTAGTCAGACAATCATGGTTAACAAATGCAAAATAAATAAATAAATAAATAAAATATTCTTAGTATGATAAATGTAGAAGGTAACAGTGGTGTTGTAAAATACTGGAGACAACATAAAGCATGTTTTTTTCCTATGGAAAAGATTATCATTTGATAAATATCTGTGATAAGATGAAATGTTACATTTGTGGGGGAACAGATCATGACCCAAAAAGTGTGAATTGAGAAGTTATAAATGTAAAAAAGTGGGCTTTCATGAATGAGTTGGAATCTAGAGAATAACAATGAAGAAAAAAGAAGAAACAGTACTAATTAAATTTAAAGAGGATGTAAGGAAGTAAGATCAGGGTAAAAGTAACAATAAGGATAAAGAGAAAACGAAAAAGAAGATATTGTAGAAGAAAGTACTGAAGTAAGTGATGAGGAAGATATAAATTGGAAAATATTGAAAGGTAAAAATAATTTAATTGGCGAAAGGGTAAGAGACAAAAAGAAAAGAAAATTTAAAGGGATAAGTGCAAAAGAGAAAAAGAAGGGAATTGGATAATACAAATAAGATAAATACTTCACATGTACATAATTTCTGGTAAGCTACAACATAGACATAATGACAATTTTAGTGTTATTTCAGTAAATGTAAATAGTATTAAAAATATAAGTAGAAGAATAGGCATCCTAAATTGGTGTAGTATGTGTGATGTTGGCATAATAATATTGGAAGATGCAAGATTTTTTATTCAAGAAGAAAGATTACAAACAAATAAACTTTGGGGAGGAAATACAATATGGAACCTATGGAACAAAAATCTATGTTCTGGCATAATTGTAGTTTGTAAGGAAGTCAGTGAAAATATTGAATATTACATTGGTAATGCTGGGAAGATTAACTGTTGTAGGTCTCAGATGACATAATCAGTTGTTTAGAAATATGGCATTGCATGCCTATGTTGCAAGTAAAGAAAGGGCAAATTAATTTGATAAAATTCTGGACTACATATTAATTAATATGAATATGATATTAACAGTGGATTTTAATTGTGATTTGAGAGGAAAGACAAGCAAGAGTGAGAATGAAGTTAAAAAAATTTTGAAGTTATAAAATATGCCATTTTAAAGATTTGGAGTAATAACATGTGGACATATAGTTGAAGTGTATATAAGATTGAAACAGATTATTTTATTATATTACAATATTTAAATATAGCTAAGGACAAGACACTTGTAACAGGCATTTCAGATCACTCGGCAATACAGATAGAGATATAGGAAAATAAGGAGTATATTACATTGGGAAAAGGAATACAAAAATAAGAAATTATGGGATGAAAATGGAAGAAAATAGGTATGCAGTTATTGAATAATAACATTTCCATTAGTGTGTGTTATAAAAACTGGTGACCAGCTTTTAAAGAAAAGTATATATATTTTTTTAACAATGGCAGTCAGATATAAGAAAAGCAATAAAAAAACAAGCTACAACACAATGTGTATAGAGGCTTTAAATGATTGGGAAAGGAATGATAGAAAATATTGTATAATAGAACTGAGAATATGTGAAAAGAATCAAGAGGAAATTAAAGAATTATTGTTTAAGCAACAATATCACTTACAAGGTAAAAAAGAACAGGTACCAGCATATGAGTAGAATAGTTAAAGAGAATGCCAATATAATGAGAAACATGAAAGATGATAGAGGAGAGGTAAGAAGATCACAGAAACAAGTTATGAATATCATAATAAATTATGTAAAGAAAATGTTTCAAGATAGAAAGACAACACAAAAAAGAATGTCATGTTAAAAAATTAACAGAACAAGAAAAAAATCTGAAAAATTGGATGTCTTTATATGGATGAAATAAGGTGCTTGCACAATTTAACTTACAGTCAGTTTCAGGACCAGATGGAATGGGATACAAGTTTTATAAGAATTTTACAGATTGGCATAAAAAACCCATGTTTAAATGAAGGTTTTATGTATAAAGATTTATGCAGTGGCATATGTAAATTTGAATGGAAAAAAATGATAAGAATAAGATTGAAAATTTGGAGACTTGTATTGAAAAATGCAGATTACAAGATTTTTGTGAAAATAGTTTAAAAGAGAATAGAAAGTAAAATGAAATGTATTATGGAAAGTAGTATACACACTTCAAATGGAAAATTATGTCAAGAATTATTATTAATAGTAAGGGAAATTGTGGGTGATATAAACAGGACTGATAAAGCCAAGATTATGATTGGAGATTTAAATAAAGCATCTGATACAATACAACATGAACTTTTATGGGTACTTCTGGAAGACTACAACATTAGTGAGAACATTAAGAATGTATATGTTTTGCATATAAGTAATAATTTTAATGAATGGATAGGTAAGCAAAGAAATATATATAATGCATTGTATTTATCATGGGTGTCTTATGAGTAGCATAGTATTTGTATTATTATGACTGTATTAGTTATTGATGCAAATTTGCATATAAAATGTGCTACTTATATTGCTAATAAAGGGATAAAAATTCCAGTTGTTTACTTTTACAGATGATATTATATTGATTACAAAAAGCAAAGTCTGTATGAAAGAAGTTATATGTTATGCACATCAATATTTAAACATAATAGGCATGACTTTAAATAAATAAAAAAGTAAAGGAATGTGTGATACAGTAAAAACAGTGGAGTATATTTTTCTGGAAAGAAATCTCTGCATTAGGAATAAGATTTGAGGTAAAAATGTAAGTGAAAAATAATGGAATAGGATAATATATCAAATAAAGCAACATTGCTGTTTTTGGAAAACATACAAGCTATTGTTTAATGAAAAAATGTTTATTTGATTAATTAAGTTATATTGGGAAAGACTGCATATGTCTATATGTTGCCAATAATCTATGAAAAAGAAATACTAGAAATATTTTTTTCTTTTATATGGAGTTTGAGATTGACTACAGTGAAGAGGGGAGTCTTATAATAATTAATGAACCCAGTTATTTACACTGCTTCTTTGAATTTGTATGAAGTTTTGTTTTAGACTAATCAGTAAGCTAAACAGTAGCCCACAAACAGAGTCCAAGCCAGAATGAAGGTCAAGCCCAGAAAATTCTGCAATTTAGACAATAAATAAATAAATAACCAGCTCTCTCTTTTTTAGACAAATGATAAAAATGAAAACTTAGTAGTAAATTTAGCAGAGAACAAACATAAGCAGTATTGGGATATGTTAAAAACAGTCAAAAGAGGAAAACATTGTTTGAATGAAGAAATGTGAATCACAATAACTATGGAACTCTAACTGTTGACAGTAATTCTGTGATTTACCAAAAAAAAAAAAAAAAAAAAAAAAAAAAAACTGTCCGACTGTTGGTGCAGAGGATTAAATCTCCAAACT